>NC_036645.1:6875670-7064505 GCF_002806865.2 Cucurbita pepo subsp. pepo
CGTTTCGTTAACGCTCCGTATCGAATCCACAACGGTACTTTAACTCGCGTAATGGCGCGTGTAGTACACGTCCCCTAATACAAAATATCTCGATACTATAAATATCCATTAAAACGGAGCCTTGTTTCTGCGTGTGTAGCGATTTTTCTTTCATTAGAGGCGACGAAGACTTGGGGCGCGCACTGTGAGAAAATCCCAAATTCAGAATCAAATTTTCCGGTTCAATTCGTATAGGATTCCGGGTTCCGGAGATCGTCGGTTGATTCTGTCTCCGTTCCGGCGGTTTTATCTTAGTCATTTCCAGCGATGTCGGTTAGTACTTCGTGAATTTTCCTCTCTTTTCGTTGTGTTTGAAGATTGGGATTGGGATTGGGATTGGGAGTTGGAAATGGTTAGGGAAAGATTTCGTTGGTTTAGGTTTGGAGCCGTAGTTTGTAGTTTCTCATCGGGGATATAACGAATCAGTGCAATGTGCGGCGAAGGGATTAGATCTCTTGTGGTTTACTTTTCCGTTTGACTTTCTTATTTGGAGGTTTTGTGTTTGGTTGAGATTTTCCCAACCGGTAAGTCGAGAATCGAGATTAATGTTTAAGCAAATCGGTCCATTTCTATGTTCTGATTGATTATGAGTTCGTGCCATATCTGTTCCTCCTACTGAATCTGGAGCTGCAAAAGAAGCATCAATTCCAAATTAGTGATGCTTGTAATTAATACTTCGCGCCCTTAGATCATAATTGCTGGTTGGCTTGTTGATTGCCATCCTTTTCTTCGCTGCACCATTGAGATTTTCATTTATTTTTTTCTGGCCATAGTTGATTTGTGCATCACGATTCAGTAGTAGAAATGAATTTGTGCATCATTCTGGAGATAGTGAGAGACTTCTTGATCTGTATTTTGCATATAAATGCAACTATTTTGTTCTGTATGCAGGTTAGGACTGTTAAAGTCAGCAATGTCTCCTTGGGAGCATCTGAACGAGATATCATGGAGTTTTTTTCCTTTTCTGGCGACATTGAATATCTGGAAATGCAGAGGTTTGTGTACGATTTTTAATTCCAGTTTATGATATATATTCAGTTCATTCAATTTTATGCAAACGCTAAGTGTTCCTGTGCAGTGAAAGTGAACGGTCTCAAATTGCTTATGTGACATTTAAGGATGTACAAGGAGCTGAGACTGCTGTTCTTCTGTCTGTAAGTTCACTTTGTTGACAATATCTATGGTTAAATAGTAATTATAAAAGTCTTATACCCCATTGGCATTTAAGATATTACTCTCGTCGATTCGATTAATAGTGGAACTATTTGTCAATGTTGAAGTATGGTTGGCAATATGATCGTTAAATGTTAAAAATGGTGGTGTTCTTGGGTGTTATTAGTGGCTGAGCCTTGTCTAGGGAGACGATGATGCTTTACCCTTCGACGTTATACTAGGAATAGATTAGTAAGGGCCTTTACATCCCTTCTTCTACTCTCTTTATCTTTACCTACACCTTACATCCGATCTACCTTCGTAAATCTGCAACGGTTCCCACCTATAAATGAATTATAAGAGGCTAGCCTCCGTATTAGGTGGATCGTGTTGCCATTTCATGATATATGATCTGAGGGAGCATTTGCCCCTTAACGAGTTAAGTGGTGTAAGGGACATAACGCTGATGCTAACAGCTGGAGATCAAATTTTGGCTTGGTTGCTCTTCTGTTGTTGAGAGTTTAAGGTAGATCTTAGCTGGAAGTTTGTTCTATGTGTATTAAAATTTTCCCTTGTCCTTTTCCTTGAGATGTATTTTGTCTTGATTTTTTTGTTCAGTACATTTTAAATTTGTTATAATGAATTGACTAATGACACCCTGCCATAAGAATTGCCTGAGCTTCTTAGATTAATGGGTTCAACTTCTTGTCAGGGAGCAACTATAGTGGATCTTTCTGTCAACATCACTCTGTGTCCTGAATATGAGCTCCCTCCAGAAGCTACCGCGGCACCACCTGTAAGATTCTTGGGAGCGTTGTTCCTTTTTTGGGCTGCTGTGTGTAAGCCTGCTTGTCACTTCATATGTTCTCTTAGTGATCAGTTTATTGTCTTGATTGTTGTAGGCCCCGGGAGTTAAAGAACCTGGTACTGCTGAATCCGCCTTTCGGAAAGCCGAGGATGTGGTTAGCGGCATGCTTGCCAAGGGCTTTATATTGGGTAAAGATGCAGTCAACTCCGCAAAGGCATTTGATGAGAAACATCAATTATCTTCCACGGCCTCAGCCAAAGTTGCTACATTTGATAAGAAAATTGGGTTCACTGAGAAAATTAGTGCTGGTACATCGTTGGTGAGCGACAAAGTTCGGGAAGTCGACCAGAAGTTTCAGGTTTCGGAGAAGACTAAATCAGCATTTGCAGTTGCAGAGGAAAAAGTTAGCACTGCTGGGTCTGCCATTATGAAAAACCGATACATATTGACCGGGACTAGCTGGGTTACTGGCGCTTTCAGTAAGGTAGCCAAGGCAGCTGGAGAGGTTGGTCAGAAAACAAAAGAGAAAGTCGAGGAGTCGGAAGAAGAACAGAAAAAGAAGATGGTCGAAGATTTTGCTCAGGTTCATCTCTCGGAATCCCCTAAAGGAGGAGCAGCAGCAGCAGCAGCAGCATCTGCACCCCCTGAGCCTCAACAACGTCCCAAGCCCGAACCCGCTCAAGGTCTGATTCTCTGAATTGTTGTCATGTTTGTTGATATCTATGTCTGAAAGTTCATGTAGTTGTAATGTGTACTTCCCCTTCACTTCTGGCATATCATGGTTGGTTATATTTTAGGGTGAAAAAATATAGAATAGATTTGTTGCTCAATTAGTAGCCGGACTTCGATTGCTTAAGATATCTTCATTTGACAGGATGATTTAAAAACAGCAGATTTTTCCATATTCAAAAACAAATTCTGCTCTTTCTATCATTGCTATCTATGTATCAGTGCTGTTCTGGGCTAGTTTTTGCAGTTCCAGAGATTTATTTGTGTTATGTGCTTCCAATTTTCTTTTACAAAACTATGTTCGTCTAATAATTTTTTAAACTTTTTAAATATTGTTTAGTCGAGATTTTCTAAATTTTGTATCTAATTGGTTCGTTTGAGAAGGATCCTTTTATGATTATACTTGAATATGTCGTTACAAGTACCCAAGAGGAATATGACATGATGGATCAACGAAGCATGGCTAAAAGAAAATCAACCCACCGGCTCAAACTGTTGACATCTACCATAGGATAAACGATGTCGAAGTACTTAAGAGGAGGATGACATGATGGGTCAACGAAGCATGCCTAAAAGTAAACTAACCCACATACTCGAACCGATGATATCTGTCATAGGGTAAACAATGTCAAAATACCTAAGAGGAGGATGCCTTGATAAAGTCATCGAAGTATGCCAAAAAGTAAAACAATTCGCCGACTTGAACTACTGACATCGGTAAATCAACGTCTCTTAGCCCCAGATTGATTCTACCATGTCATGAGGGAAGATATTAAGCACTTTTCATTGAGGCTAAGGATTCTACAAGATCATAAGACATCATGAAAATTGAAGCATCACGATTGAATGCTTAGATTTGCTCGGATTTGGCAGATAAATTTGGTTTTCTTTGGTTTTTATAATTTATTAGAACGAAATCTATTCACGTGATAACTTAATCGAGTTTAACGAACATAAAGTTGGTTAGTACATAAGAAATTTTATGATCTAATTTTACTCTAGGGCGAGACAAAGTTTCATTTTGATACAGTTTTAGCCTCGCAAGTGTCAGATTATTATGAAGTTACGAATGGTAATGACATAAGAACATATGATTAAACATCTTTAAAATCTTTAAAATGTACATAAGGGCAACGTGCATAGTTAGGGTTGGCCTATTAAGAACCTTCAACGTTTTCAACTTTTATAGTTCTAAAAAATGTTATTTTGGCATGGGACGTGACGTTAAGACTGAACACGTGAGATAAGTAATAAAGAAAGCAAAAGGGTCCTATGGGGGGCGGGGGAATATCCGAGCACATTTTACATGTATAGTGTCTACTTTGGACTAAGCCAATATGAATCGAAGCATAGTTAATCCATGTGGATAGTTTGAGCCGTGTTGGCAAAATGACTCTGTTTGAGGATGAATTTACTGTTTTACCCCTCAAATTTAAAATTATAACATCATTAAAATTTTAACGTTAAAAAGGAGATTTACGTACATCCACGTGGCATGTGTAAAAAAGAATAATTAAATAAATATTGATCCAACCATTTACAATTGTTATTAAAAATAATTTCTCTTATTAAAATAATAATAATAATAACGAGGACATAAGCGTAATTTTATATCCTGTGAGGGCTAACTAAACAAAGCCCAAGCTTCTTCATTTTCCCATATGGATTAGAAATCAAATTTCGCCTTCCAAATTGGCTCATTCTTCGGAAAAACCCTTCCAGATTCTTGCCGCATTCCTTAATCCTTCCAATATTTTCACCTCCGATTACGTTCATCGTTCGATCAATCACCCAGAATTCCGGCGACGACGACGAATCAGGTACGAGTTCTATACCACTCTATCTGGTAACACATCGATTATCTCTGGCTGCAAAAATTTCGGCGATATTTGATCTCTGTTATGATTTTTACTGGGCGAATTCGTTGATTCCATTTGAAAAATATGAAGTCTGCAATTATTGTTCTGTCTTTACATGAATTGATTTCAATTTATAAGATGATACTGTGATTAGCTTGATCCATATTTGCTGAGTCTGTTTACTATGTCTTCAGCAGTATTAGCTTCAATTATTTCACATTTCTTATTATAAACAAGTATTGTAGGTTAAACAGGATTGGTTGTTGGTGTGTGTAAACTAAAATTATGTGACTATAAACCAATTGGTGACAAAAATCCCAGAAATGAGAATAGAAAAGGCAAGAACTGAAAACGTTTAGGTTTTGGTAATAAAGATTGTTACTGTTTCTTTGTGATTTGATTGCTTCATGGCATCATATGCAATGTTCATTTGGTTCTAGAATTAAGTAGTTGTTTCTGAGACACAGATGATATTGGCTATGGAATGTTTTTCCTTCATTATTTAGTAACTATGATCAAGGTTGTTAAATGGTGACAGATACCTAAAATCCTAACATAGCCTTGAATCTACAGTTTTATTTCAAATTCAAATATCAGATAATGAAACAGTCCCTTTGTTTTGTTATGTTTTGAAGTCTCCATGAATATAACTTGGCAGAACAAAAAGGACTCTATTGTTACCCCTCTCTTCTACCTCTTAAGATTTTAGATTTTTCTTCTTGTTTGCAATTTCCCCTTGAATGCCAATAGTTCCTTCGTCTTCCTTTTTCAATTATAGAACTTGTACATGCCTTTCTCTCACATTTATAAAAATCAAAACCCATCTTCATGTCTAAAACATATTTTCTGGGTATCTATGGTCCCAATGTACTGATCTCAAGTCTTCTGGGATCCATTTCAGGTCACCCATGCCAGTGGAAGTGCATTTATGGTCCTGTTTTGCAAATTTTGAAATTTGATTTTCACACCTGGGATGTTGTATTAAAATCAGAACTTTCTTGGAAAGTTATGAAACTTTTGCTCTAGGTTTCTTTTTTTTTTTTTTGTCTCTTATTCCCTTGAAGCTTGATTTGTGTTCTAAAGATTATGAATTGCTTGTCATCCCAGTGCATTTCCTACTTTTCACTTATATGAATGCAACTGTGAGAATCAATGATAATCTAGTTCAAACGCATGGTTTTGAATTGTTCACATGGTGTTCCTCTTAGTTTGTTCAATATGGAACTTTTCTTCTTCTTTTTCTTAATTGAAAAATCACTTCCGTTGAGAAAAATAAACGAACACACAAAAGCGATATGAAACTTTGGACCAAAGGTCAAGCAGAAATTTCTAGCTGTTTAATGTTGTCTGAACAACATCCAGATGTGCATCCCGTCTTGTGAGGTTGATGGAGTTAGTTCTGGTTGATTAATTATTTGTACAGATCAGCACAAGAATGCACGTATATCTATAATTGTATTATTATGGATTAGGTTGATCATATATCATTATTTTTTTTAAAAGGTCATACCAATCCCATAATCTTCCTTTTTCTCAATAAAAGGGAAGGTTGTATTAATATCCGTGCACAAGATCAAAATGAATCACGAATAGTTATTCAACAATCTAGTTTAAATGAGTGAGAGATGGTATTTGAATATCCAATTGGTGCATTTACAATGACTTGTCAAGATTAATCATCTATGAAAATATATGAAAACTTTTTGGTGGAATTAGCAAATATTACTAATAAGGTTAAGGTTTCCTCTTGTCGTGAACTCTGTCTAGTAGTCAGACTGAATTCTTATATAACATGCCAAGCCAAAGCACTGCAATATGCGATAACACACTTTTTGTTTAGGGTTTAGCACAGAAGTTTGGTACACAGTAATCTCTATATTTATGCTATGTTTGGCAGTACGTAGTGGCTATGTAACACTTTCTATTCCTAGTTTTTATGTTTGGAAGTAATGTATTGTGTTTCCTCATATGCTTTATGAGGAAACACTAATAGAGTGTTTCAGGCACAAATAATTAATAGCATATGAGGAAACACTAATAGAGTGTTTTAGGCACCAATAATTAATCGAGAAGCAGTTTAAAGTATTTTCAAGAGTGTTCAACCAATTCTCTAGTAAATTTGTTATTAAGCATGTGGTACTAAATGCTTATAAATAAATACTCGATACTGATGCGAATTATATGATAATCACAGGAAGTAATAGCACCAAAATGGAGTTAGCAGACAAGACGGTTGGATTTTTGTTATCGCTAACTAGCTTGTCGATATTCACTTACTATACTTTCTGGGTCATTATCCTGGTAAGCTTATCTTCCATGTTCATACATATTCTGCCAAAATTTGATCTCATTTAGTAAACTCGATCATGTTCGTGGTTGTTATCAACCAATGTATTTTGTTTTGTTAAATGGCAGCCATTTGTTGATAGTGATCACTTCATCCACAACTATTTCTTACCACAAGAATATGCCATCTTGATACCTGTATTTGCTGGTGTGGTTCTTCTGTGCTTATTAGCCATATTTGTAGGAATAGTGATGCTCAAGTCCAAAAAGAAGAAGGCATGAGGATAGAGTTCAGTATTGTCTGTATTTTTGATAGTTTACTTCAAAAATGTGCTGCCTCGATGATTTTCGAACCATTATGGTTTGTTTTTTTGTTAATTGATTGGTCAAAAATCTTGTTTTTCAGTATAAGATTCATTTTACTTCAATTGAAATTATTACCATTTATTTCTCCATCTCCTTCCTTCATTCTCTCTTGAAGTTATTTATGAACTAGAAACATATTTCATGCTCAATCATACATTTTTTTCCTCTATTTACAAGGATTTTGTTAAATTAGCACATCTTTTAGGCATCTCTCGTCTCTAGACAAGCAAAAAACTCAAACTCAAACTCATCGCCTCGTTCTTTCCTTGAAAACACTTGAACAATCATAAGCTTAATCATCAAACACTTGAACAATCATAAGCTTTCCTCAAAAACACTTGAACAATCATAAGCTTAATCATCAAACACTTGAACAATCATAAGCTTAATCATCAAATAACAGAGATTTCAAAATGTTCGAAGATCAAAAATTGTGTGTTGGGAATCTACCACCATGCCATATTGAAAACTGGAATTGGAACAAAAATCCTCCACAAAAAACCCCAGCAGTGTTTGGTTTGGACTCCAACTTTATAAGCAACCAAAAATTTGAAACCTAACACAGCTTAAACGCTGTCTTTCTTTCAAGCAAATAAACATTCAAACTTAACCCAAAATTACCATTTTCGGTTTCTTCATAACATCTCCATCATGTTGGTACCGCAGTTTTCCCTCCAAACATACCAATTTGCTGTTTGTTTTTCAACCACTGCAGAAAGATTTACAAGCACACACCTTAGTTTTCCATGCTCAAATTGTTGGCAGAGGTTTGTATACAACAACATTTTTCACAATGACCATTTTACAAAAGTGGATAGATGATCAAACATACATTAATCAAATAAGCCTTACTCTTCGATTTCAAAAGTAATAGATCGGGGAGGGACAACATAGAGCTAACACGTAATATTCGAGAATACATGTATTCAAAAATCCCTGTCATGGCGGTTGTAATCAATCCATAGATACAAGAATCCATATGTTTATATGTAGTCAATCCCTGTCTTAACATAGAGCTAATAACCCGTCGCTCGGTCCACCTGTCTTAGCGGGTAAGCAACCCTACTTTCTTTAAGAAGTCATAGATTCAAGAATCCTCTCTATTATAAAGTAAATGAACATAACACAAAGGGGTATGCTTTTGTAGGTGGAATGATGGGAGGGAAAGGGAGAATGGAAATCCTATGATCTTCTTCCCCAAGGTTGTGCCCCTTTATTATGTGTGTAAATAATAAGGCGACTTCTGCAGAAAACTGAGCAGCATAGCTTGTGTTCATCGACCCTGAGAGGACATTGTGAATCCACATCCTCAATATCCCACCATCCAAAAAAAGCACCATGAAGAATTTGACAAGAACAATCTCAAGTAAACAAAAACACTTGCTAGAATGTTAAGAAAAGTAAGTACTCCTAAGCCTTGATGTTTGTATACTCGAGTTCGTTTGAGCTGTATTTTCTAGTTTGATTTTTCTAGATTTAATGAAGGAGTTCATGATTGATTGATAAGATTTGATGGGTAACTAAGGATATGAACCCAAAATTTGATTTCAGAAATGCCTTATGATCACAAAGAACACAGAAAATGTTCCAATGAGAGAGGGAGAAAGAGAGATTTACCAGAAAAGTAATCAAGCCCAGGAATTATCAAATGCAGCAGAAGTAATAGCCTGAGAGAACTCCTGAAAATTGATTCTGCCATCGCCGTCGGTATCGGCTTCCCTGATCATTCCGGTGAGCTCCTCCGCCGTGAGGGCGTGGCCGAGTTTGGCCATGGAGTGAGCCAACTCGGCTGCAGTGATAAACCCATTCCCATCTCTATCAAACATCCTAAACAACTGCCTCAATTGATCCTCTGTGTAAGGGCACTTCGCCGATACCAGCTCCGGCTCCACCAAAGCTACGAACTCCGAAAATTCTACTAATCCATTGCTGTTCGTATCGGCCTTCATTATCAAACTCTCAAGCTGATCTGGACTCGGCTTTAAACCAAGTGATCGTAAGAGCGATCCGAGTTCGAGTTGTGTCAAACTCCCGTCGTTATTCCGATCGAACGATCGGAAGATTTCCCTCAGCTCAGCAATTTGTTCGTCGTCTAACTTAATCGGTTGCTTATCGCTCATGTTAAACACAGCCCTAATTTCGTCGAAGAAATCTTAAAATTCCTGTAGAAACTAAACAAAATCCCCAAAACAAATAATCTATCTCCGTTTAATCGGCATTCAATTACACCAATGTTCTTCTCGAGTAGAATAAGAAACAGAAACAAATAATCTAATCCTTAGGTGTTCTAGGATTTTACGCCCTGGATTCGCCCAATCTGAATCCACTCCCTCAACAACAACAACATCAAGCAAGAACAATACCTCGAAAATTCCAATCAGGATTCACCAAAATCGAAAGCCAATCGATCAAAACCAAGTTTGAATTTTCTGAATGGCTTTTTGAGATGGAGATCGAACGATCCGAAACATGCACGAATGTCGTTGTTCTTCCTCCTGGTTCGGTGGATCGACCGAATCACCCTTGAATGTTCTAATTCACCGAAAAATCGGATCCTGAAAGTGAAATTTTCTGAAGAACAACGATGAAAAGTTTCCGAAACGAATCAAAATGAAAACCCCCAAAACAATTTTCGGATTGGTTTCGAAGAATTAGAGACTCTAATTCTTCGAAACCTGTTATTCTAATTTTTATCAATTTTTTTTCAAAATTTTTTAATTGTTTTCTTCAGTTTTCGTTCAAAATTTCCGGGAAAATTATTCCAACCGAAATTTCCGATAGAAAAGGCGGGAATTTCGTGACAAAGTTGCACGTCCCTTAAATGCTGACGTGTACTTTTCTGTTGGTGTCATGTTGTCAACTACTTATTATAATTTATTTACCATTTTACCCTTTCAGACCTTATTTAAATTAAGTTTCATTTATGTGTTTTTGTAAAACTAAATTGCGTTAAATCAAATTTATCTAAATTTATTGAAATATATTTTTGTTTATGATACAATTACTATTTATTTTACTTTTATCTAATTTTATAATTAATTTTTTGTTATTTATTCTTCTATTGAATCTTAAAAAATATTTTTTAACTATTTAAAATATATATTTAAATTTACAAACTAATATTTTCTTTACTAAAATAAAAAATTTAATAAACAACCCAAACTAATCCAACTTAAGAAATTTATGGTTAGATTGAATTAATTTGGAATGAACAAAATTATAGTCCAAATAATTGGGTTGGGTCTAAACAATGTCTCGTTTCAACTCAGCTCAAACTACGAGTAACTGTATGTTACGCTTAAATTGAGTTAAGGTAAATGTGTCATTTTTAATACTCTTACTAAATATATAGTAATACTTGTTTTTAAAGCAGTCTTTTATTTTTAAATCATAAATTATTATTTTTAAGTAACTACCTTTATCAATAATTATTTAAATTCATTAATGCAAATGACAAAAAAAAAGAATACAATATTGGGCCTAAATGGAACGTGAAAGCCCAAACATTAATTGGGCCTAAATGGAACGCGAAAGCCCAATATATTTACTGAATATTTGTTGTTTCAATTGGGTTGGATTAGAATTTTACGGCTTCGATTGTATTAAATCTTTGCTTTTGCGTAACTTAAACCTACTTTTAAGATTGTTACGAAGATTAAAAATATTTGTTGCTTATAAAAAATGTTAATAACGTGACTCGTGAATGTCTGATATCTAAGCTTTATAAAATTTTAGTTATTGATATAGCATGTACCGTAGCCAGATGAGATTTTTTTTTTTATAATAAATTAAAAAATAAACAACTTAACAATTCGACTCGATCCGACCCAACTTCAAAATAGAAGATTTGTAGTTCGTTAAGGAGTACGTTAAAAAAAGAAAAAAGGAAACGTTTGAAAATAAAATAATATAGTCATGAAAAGGAAATAAAGGACTAAATTGCAAAAATAGCCCTAATAAACCCTATTTAGGAAATTCAATATTTTTTTGGTTGGCCTCCACAAATCCAATTCAAAACTATTTTTAATATAATTTTTAATATTCCTTGGAACAATAGTTTTTTATTTATTTATTATTATTATTATTTATCTTTTTTTGACATAAATAACCCCACCAAATGGGAGAAAAGAAAAGTCACATTTTGGACTATTTGGTGTATATTTTGGGCAAAATAATGATTTGTGTAGGACCCCAAATGGTAATTTTACCTAAATTTGTCAATAAAAAAAATAATAAAATATTTTTCTTATTATTATTATTGAAGTCAAAATAATTGGAATATTATTTCCTAAAATAGAGAGATTTTAATACAAAATATGTCAAAATTTTGTTGGAAATTGGCCCAAAACAGAAGTTCTTAAGATTATTCAAAGCTTACACAACCAATAGAAAATAATATTAAATTTTTAAAATTAAATAAATTAAATTAAATGAGTGGTAATGGGAAAAGATGGGATTTTTTTAATTTTAAAAATATTATATATTAACACAAAGTGGATTCAAAAGATTTGGTGACGTGTTGTGAATCTCCATGGGGACATGACAATTTTTAACTATATTATTTATGTATACGTCATAATATTTTTTTTATAATATTAGAGTTGTACGTGTGTTCGGTCCAGTTGAAAAAAAATCGTTTGAACCAACCCAAAATTTCGTATTTGTTAGGTTGGTGCCCCGAGTAACCTAAATAGATTTCATGACTCAACCTTATATATTTTTTTTCGGGTTGTATTAGATTGTCGGGTTATTTTTTTAATTATTTAAGAAAATCCTATTTATCACGATCCATATTATAATAATAAACTAAAATCTCATAAAACTTAAATAAAAAATATTCACAAGTCAGAATGTATCGCCTAATATCAGTTACAAACGTCAGATATTTTTAATTTTCATAATAATCTTAAAGGTTGAGTTGAGCTGAGTTGTAGTCATGTGTTCAGGTTAGTCAGGTTAACCGGACAAAAGAACAGTATTAACCCGCGAACTAACCCAAATTTTCGTTTTTAAAAAATTCAACCTAATCCAAATCGAAAAAAAAAAAAAAAAAAAAAAAAATGGGCAGGCTAATTTACCAACACAACCCTGTAATTTTAATATATTGTTCTTCCTTTCAGCACTCATTTTCACATCAATCAATTCTATTTTTCTTAATTAAAAAAAAAAAAAACCGACATTTTTTATTATTTAATTATGACGGGCGAGAAGTTAACGATTATTATATATGATAATTTGTGTTTTATTCTCTAAAATTGCTCGTATTAGCTAATAACTATACGGATCGAGACTATTTTCATTTGTACATAGGTTGGTTAGTCTTACAGAACCCCCTTATAAAATAAACTTACACGAGCCTTAAAATGTAATAATAGTAATAATAATAATCAATTTAAAGAAGTAAAACAAAACAAAATAAATACTAGTTAAAACAATAAAATATATAATAAAAAAAAAAAAAGAAAAAAAAAAAAGTCAAACACATTATTATATTTTTAAAAAGTTAAATTTATTAGATATATAATTGCATTCCATATATAGTCAAACCTAAATTTTTTAATTTTTTAGTTAATTAATTTTTAAAAAGAAAATATAATTAATAATATATTAAGCAGAAAATTAAAAAAATTTAGATGTTTTAAATATTTTTTTAAAATTTATGGACCTAAAATTTTAAAAATAATACCGACCCCAAATTAAAAAATAAATAAAATAGATTTTTTTTTTTAATTTTGTATATAATATTTTAGTTGATATATGTTCACTGATTGTGGGAAAGATAATGACAATTCTTTTTTGTTTGCCAATTTAAATTTATTTTTTTCTTTGTCGGGAATAATTTAAATTCATGCCATTTCTGTTGTTTATAGAATAACTTTTCAGTATTTAATTATACAATAAAAAAGTGCAACGTCATTTTCACGTATTGATATATAAACGAAAAATCGAACGATGTTGATGTTCAAGCTAAAAGGAAAATGACGGTTTTCTAACTTTTTAAGAAGTGGATAGTACTGAAATATTGTATCTTAATTAATAAACAAAACTCGAGATTTCTTTATTATTAAAGTTTTTTTTTTTGCGTATTTTTTAAATTGAAAATTTAAAAATAAATAAAATAGTATTTTACACGTAACAACGAACCAACTCAATTCAAAACAATTCGAACAATTTTATTGGGTCTTGACAAAACGTCTCAACCTGTCCAACTGAAATCACGATCACTCCGACTAAAAATTAACTAAAAAAAACAATAAATTATAATAATAAATAGAGTTCTAATTAGAGGACTCGCCAATAAATGGAATTCCATTATGGATTAATTAGAGTGTTTAATTATTGCTTAATAATTAATTGCATTACTTAGAGAGAGTGGCACCCAACTCAATGTAACCACATGCCCTAAAACATATTCATATAGATACTACAAAAAAAATATTTGTATAGATTAATAATAATAAATGTTTGATATTTCAGTTGAGATTTTAGTTAGTAATATGACATATATTCTAAATAAATATGATTTTTTAAAAAGTTAACCACTCACCGCTCGGTCTAACAAAGGATGGTTATATTGTAAACTCTATTCGAAACATTTAAGTCACCAATCCAACTCAGCTCAATCTGACCCGACTCAACCTAACAATAGAGGGTTGGATTGTGAAATCTACTCGAAACATTTAGGTCACCAACTCGACTCACCCTCAAGTTTTAATATAAGGTTAAATACCAAAATAATTTAAAGCCTATTTTTGATGTGAAATTATTATTTTTATATAAAAAGGAAAATTTAATTTAACCCCCAAAAAATAATACCAAATGGGGATTCAGCTTCAGCCTTCAAGCAAAAGCCAAAAACGGACGTGGGTCCCACCCACAAAATTTATTATTTATTAAAATAATAATAATAATAAGGACATTTGGGACTCCCCAGTTTATCCGCTTCGCCCCCGAAATGTTCCGAAGGGTCTTCATGTGATTTCGTACCATTTGCTTGGCTTTTTCGTCAATTCAGAACCCCTGCTCCTTTGGCAGTTATTGCTTCCGTTACCCACGCGCTTTTCCTTATTTCTTTATCTACTCGCCCTTCTGTTGCTAGAAAATATGAGCTTCACACGTGTACTGTCGATTGCGCGAGTACTATTATTTTCTTACTTTCACGCGATTGGGTCCGTCAACCAAGACAAATCTCATCTCTATTTCTCAAATTAAAAGAAAAAACATAATTTATTTATTAATTTTTTAAGCTAATAATTCATGATATAGTTACAAACTTATAATAATAATTTGAAACTACAAAAACTATAATTTTAAATACATAAATAGTTTAATATCCTAAATTATTTTTAATAATTGATATTTTGACATTAATAAAGGTGAAAGTCAAACGTTGAATTTTACTAAGTCAATAGGAGCGGAATTTAGGACGGCAGGAGACCAAAAAGAGAACAAAAAAAAAAAAGAAAATTAATTAATTAATTAAGTAATAATCATTAGGTCAACTTCCAAGTAACAATGCCACAAGCCAACCAATGGGGATTAAAGAAAGAAAGAGAGGTTACCGAATACCAGTAGAGGCAGTTGGCTTCGTTATTCCCGACGGGTAAAGTTGCCCCGGTGGAACCGGTCATCCGGTGGGCGACTCCGATAAACTGCCAGCTAATTTCTTCTGGCACCCACCGCGCACAGTAATTCATAATCAATCTCCAATCACCCCTTATTCTTCTGCCACGTGTTCAATAGGTTCAGCTGCTACGCCACGTTATGCTCTGTCACTCACTCACGCGCCTACGTGTGTTTCGAGAACCTCACGAGCTTTACGGAAAGCGCTTCTGAAAAGTCTATATTACCCCCGAAATCTACGAGGAAAGTAGCGGAAAAAGGTGGAGAAAATTGGACTTTGTTACGTAAGCATATATAACGAACTTATGAAGGTGGGTGAAAACGAATCCTCTGCGGGTGGGCCGTTTCAACTTTCGTAAACACTCACGTGGGATTTTATGCCCCCCTTGTGGGATTACATCTGGACCGTTCAGATTGGATATGTTTGGACGGTGGGGATGGACCCATATGTATATATATATATATTTTTTTCTATTTAAATGGCTCATTCATACGGGGGGAAAAGAATAAATCCTTTTCTTCTCTCTTTCTTTCATCCGACACAAACTCTTCGATTATACCGCATGTGAATTGACTATTTTACCCTTTATTCAGTTATTTTTATAGTTTTTGGGAATAATTTTATTATATATTTCAATTCATTTGAAATAATTTTTTAAAAATAAAATACTAATGTTTTCTTTCTCAAATAAACATAATTTTGTTTTATCATTTTTTTTAATATTTAAGATATTATTTGAAACCATTAAAAGTTTTTTTTAGTATTTTTTAAACACGATTAATATTTTTTATTTTATAATCCAAACCATATATGTAAGGTGGTCCTCGATTTCTTTTTAATGTCATAAACTTCATAAATTATAATAAAAATGTTATAATTTTCCAACTATATTTTAATAATAATAAAGTGCTATAATACATGTTTGATTCACGTGTAACTTTTTCTTAATTATCATATATCGTATTATTTCTAATTTAAAATTTAGAATAAAAATCTAATATTTTGTAATTTATGGTCTAATTAAAAATAAAATTCGAAACTCAGAGGTAAACTGGTAATTTTATCAAAATCTTATAAACAAATGTGACCATTTACAAAAAAAAAAAAAAAAAAAAAAAAAAAAAAAAAAAAAAAAAAAAAAAAAAAAAAAAAAAANAAAAAACTTTTCTATCTTTTTCTACCAAATTATAAAATAAAAATTTATAAAATAACTATTTATTTATCTTCAAACCTAAAAGATTCCATTTCAATATATACAAAATAAATAATAATAAAAAATTATGACATTAAAAAAAATATAGATATATAAAAATTATTTTTTGAAATTAACTATAAATTCAAATTAGTTTTCAACTCATATTAATTTCATAAAACACTAGGAGAGGTACAAAAGAAATTAATAATAAATAAAACAGTCCTGGAGGGGTAAAAAGGTAAAAACATCAACGGTAGGTAACAGAAAATCGGACGGAGAAAAACGCGTTTCGGCTTTTCGGGCGTTTGGTTGAACCACCTAACAACAACTGCTATCCTCGAATATATATTTTTAATAATAATAA
Source organism: Cucurbita pepo subsp. pepo (assembly GCF_002806865.2). Classification (NCBI taxonomy): domain Eukaryota; kingdom Viridiplantae; phylum Streptophyta; class Magnoliopsida; order Cucurbitales; family Cucurbitaceae; genus Cucurbita; species Cucurbita pepo. Next base: position 6,892,093 of record NC_036645.1, read on the forward strand.
TAATAATAATAATAATAATAATAAATAAATAAATAATAATAAGAAAAAGAAAACTGATTGGGTGGGTTAGTTTTACATTTACTCATTAAAGCGTTTTAATATTCTTGAGGTATAAAAGTATAAATTATCCTGTTCTAGCAACTTTTTTCTGTTTTCTACGCCTTTCGCTCCCTTTTCTCCTCTCTTTTCATTTTCTACTGTTCTCTCCCTCCAGTTTCTCTCTCTCTCGCCGGTGAATCTCCTTTTCCTCTTGCCGGAAAAGTCCTCGACGTTCTCCAACCACCGCCGTCTTCCGCCTTAGAGATTCTTACTTTATTGCCGCTTGCGTGTTCTTGTCGCTTTCCTTCGATTCCACTCCGGAGCCTCTGGATCTCTGAATCTGACTCTCCTTCTTCTGGTTCTTCGCCTCTTTCGAGAATGTGGTCCGCCTCCTCCTCCTTTCTCCCTCGCACTTGACTGCTCCTGCCTGGATTGTGATCTAGGGTTTCGGTTTCTGGATTTCCGGTTTGTGTTTGTTATTGTATTGTTTTTTTTTTTTCGTTCTGCGGTTGTGCTGTTTCGGTGAAGTGAACGGAGACGGAGGCGTGAAGGTAGAAGACGCAGCTCCGTGATGAGATAGTACGCATTTTGATTTTTTTGTTTGTTTGATTTATTGTTCTTTATTTTATTTTCGTGATTATTTAGCTTTTTGTCATTCCTCTTCTAGTTATATTATAACACAAAGGAGCGAGCTAGTTGGTGAGGCAATAGCTTACCAAGGCGATGATCAGTAGCCNAATATTAAATTATTTTATTTTCGGTTTGAACTTTGACGAAGTTATCTCTTTCTGTTTTACTTTTCAGATCTAGTACATTGTTCTCGTTTTGCATCATTTATGTAGTTTTCTAAATATATTTTTGTTATTTGTTTTCCTCTGTCCTCTCTGTTTTTTACGAGGTCAAAGAGTTGATTTCTAGTCGTCGAATTTGTATGATTGGAGAATTCGTCGTTGGATTTGTGCCAAGAAGTTTGCTGTAATACCGTTTCCGTTTCCGTTGACTTATTTTAGTTATTTTAGCTTTAATCTTTTCTTCCCCATATAGTGATTGGTCTAAATCTCCATTTTCCTCATCGTCGCTATTTATCCTAAAATCCTTGGTTATTGTTACACGTTCGTTGATGTGTATGATTTGACTTGGTAATTTCAAGAGACTTTTATTGGTTGTATCAGTTTCAATTTGTCAGCCAATAGATACGGCGACTAGTTATTTGTGTAATTATGGCGGATATTGGAAATTTCCGGCTTATTCGAGTTTTAGGACCATGCTATATTCTTCTTTAAGATTATTGATATATACTGCTCGGCGATGAAATTCTGTTGAGGGATATGAATAGTGTTACCGCGACCTAGATACGGTTCTTTGACTTTCATAGTATCATTAACTCGTTATTACCCGGTGTCTACCTGATATCCCTATGTCAAAGATAAACCACATAGGAGTAGAGTAGGTTGATCGCCTGGGGTTTATGATCCGTATTCCTATTTGTAGCAATCTAGTTTGCATGCATTGGAATGTGATCAGATGCATTGCCGTCGTTTTCATGTGGTAATTTGATGCCTGGTGAATTTTATTTTACAGGAGTTCCTTTGCTTTGAAATTGCTTAGCTGATACTATTTTAAATTTTAACCTGGCTACTTCCTTAAATTAATACAAATTTCATTCAATTTCAAGGTTTTGATAGATAGAGAAGAGCTTGTACGTTACTGTTACTCGTTCATTAAACTTACATTTTCCTATATGATGATAACTGAACGTGATACGTTGGCTTTTGACAGGTGGAGGGAAGAATTTGCACATCGGGAGAGGACAGAAATGGGTTAGATGTTCTGTAGCGCAAGAGGCTTCAGCTAATGAATTGTGAAGCTACCAACAAAACTGCAGCTGTCAAGAAAATGATGAATAGAAGTGGAGGTGATGCTTTAAGGGCTTCAGCTCCATGTGGTGTGAGATTACTTGGTGGCAATTCAGAAACTTTTTCTCGATCAAGTGGCATGTCAAATGAGAGGGATGTCTTTTCGAAAAGGAGAGTAGATAAGTTTGAATACGATGATTTAGAGTGGACCGAGAAGATTCCAGAATGCCCTGTATATTCTCCGTCAAAGAAGGAGTTTGAGGATCCTTTGATCTATTTGCAAAAGATAGCTCCAGAAGCCTCAAAATACGGTGAGATACTTGCTTCCACCCCCTGGATTGTAAATGCCTTACCTGTTATCGTATTTGATTTGGTTTATAAGTTGATTTGATCTTTAAGTCTCACTTTATCGTGCATGCACATATTTTCATGGAAAAATATGTTGTCTTCTGGTTTTGTGTGATGAAATGATGTCTCTTCTACTATTTTTAATGGAAAAATGGAACGCACTACTTGGTTTGGGAAAAAAAAGTACTATTTTAAAATTGGATCGCAATTCGCACACTATTGAATATAGCTGGTTGAGATTTGTATGTAATTGATGATACACAACCAAAAGATTTTTTCATGCAACGACAGAAGTTAAAAAAAAAGGGACATTCTGTCTTCTTAGAATTGATGGTGTGAATAACTTAATATGGTCAGTAAGCAATTGGGTATTGTAAGATCTAAGCAGGTTTTTGTCGTTTGGAATGGACAAAAGTATTCATTGAAATGTCATGAGGTTTATTTATGCCGGCACTATCTCATCTCATTATGTCAGAATGCTTTTCAAATTGCAATTTGACACTTACTAGAAAAGAAAATGGAAGAAAAAAGTTCATTCATGAGGGGCTTTGTTAGTGCGATTGTTTATGGGCATTTAAGCAACTCTGTTCTTGTTCTTTAGAAAGGAAAGTATAAGAAGGTAAAAAGAACCTCTGGGAGACACCCTCACCATTATAGTGTTTCACATGGATTCTTTTTGTTGGCATCTTTGGTTTTATTGCTCAATGATTTGCTAAGTCTTCTGTGGATGCTGCAAAGTTCGTTGACTTTGTTGGTTATGCAAATATTTAGGCTAGTTTACACACAATTGAATCTCCATCCTTACATATTAGGATATAATTTTCTTTTATTGGTAAGTTGAATTTTAAGTTATGTCTAATGTGGTTGAACTTTTCTTTGTGGAAGTTGGTTTTCTAGCAACTGGCGCATTTGTATTACACCAAGTTGGTTTTCACTGCTTAACTCATGGTTTCTGCTGAGAATTTCTGTAACCAATAATAAATTTGGAAGTAAATAAATATGTATAATATAACATGTACACATTCTTTTGTTATTATTTCCAATAAACATCAAGCAATTTAGGAGATATTTATCGGTAAGTATTTAGTTCTTTTTTGATATGATGCAATTATATTAATTGGAAGAATTCTTACGAGAGAGCTAGACTTGATGCCAATCCCAAATCAATGACAAATAGACTAATGAATTTTTGTTTCAACTGTTTGCACATTCTAGATATCATTTTCTTTTTGTCAATCCTTCCTAGCACAATATCATCTTTTGGGGTTCTGCCGTTCGTTGTGTTGGTGGAAATGCGACTGATATTGCTTTTGGTAACTAAACTTTAACTTTCAGGCATATGCAAGATTGTCTCGCCACTGGCTGCTTCTGTTCCTGCCGGGGCTGTATTAATGAAGGAGAAACCAGGGTTCAGGTTTACAACGAGAGTACAACCTTTTCGCTTTGCTGAATGGAATACTGATGATCAGGTTACCTTCTACATGAGTGGCAGGTGAGCATTTTTTGTGTACAAATGAAATTTGGATCATATCTCTGGTACTGAATTTGTAACCTGTCATTTTAGGAACTATACATTTCGCGATTATGAAAAAATTGCGAACAAGATATATGCTCGTAGATATAGTAGTTCTGGATGTCTACCTGCCTCATATTTGGAAAAGGAATTTTGGCGTGAAATTGCTAGTGGGAAGACAGAAAGTGTTGAATATGCTTGCGATGTTGATGGTAGTGCCTTTTCATCTTCTCCAACTGATGAGCTTGGGACAAGTAAATGGAATTTAAAGGTTTTTCTCTTTCTTTATGTGAGCTAAATGGAAAAGGGAAGCTTAACAGATTAAGAATGAAAAATGCGTACATTGTAATTATATGTTTGTTATGCTCGTTAGCTTTTGAGTACCCATATTTTTGTAGACCATATTTGGAAAAGGAATTGCATGCTTCTGCACTTTACTATGAACTTCAGCAATATTCTTTTTATAAGAAAATAATAATAGTCAACCAAGAATTTCACGTCTTAGAACTTAGAAGTGACATTTTAAGATGTTGATTTGTTTGTTTTCTAAAACGTCAGCTTATTCTTGTGTATTGCATTATGTTCCAGAATCTTTCACGGCTACCCAAGTCCATATTGCGCCTTCTGGAAACTCCAATACCGGTAGGGTGGTTGCTTTATGTATCACGCATCATCAGATGCCAGCACTTCATGCTCTAATGAATATTTTTTGGTACCTATAACAGGGAGTCACGGACCCCATGCTTTATATTGGAATGCTGTTCAGTATGTTTGCTTGGCATGTGGAAGATCATTATCTATACAGGTAGGTGTTTTTATTTTATCATTTTAGGAAAAGATAGACATTTTTGGCCTATATTATAAGGTTTTTGTCAGTTTTTATTTGGCACCCTTTCGGTTTATGTTGATAGTTTTGAGCTTATGAAGTGACACCTTCTATCTCATGCTAGTCCTTCACCAAGTTAATTATTTACTTCTTGCAGTATTAATTATCATCATTGTGGGGCATCTAAAACTTGGTATGGCATTCCTGGTCAAGCAGCTTTGCTGTTTGAAAATGTGGTCAGGGAGCATGTATACACTAGCGATATCTTATCCACTGGTGGAGAGGATGGAGCATTTGATGTTCTTCTGGGGAAAACAACGTTGTTTCCACCAAATATTTTGTTGGATCATGAGGTGCCTGTATACAAAGCTGTCCAGCAACCTGGGGAGTATGTAATTACCTTCCCCAGAGCATATCATGCTGGATTTAGTCATGGTCGGTAATTCTAGACTATGTTTTTTTTTTTTTTTTTGAGTTATTATGATTGCTGAATATTTGTTGTCCTTTTAATTTCCCCCCTCCCTTAAAACGCACAGGCTTCAATTGTGGTGAAGCAGTAAACTTTGCAATGGGTGATTGGTTCCCTTTGGGAGCTGTTGCCAGCCAGCGGTATGCTCTTCTAAACAGGATGCCTCTAATTCCTCATGAAGAGCTTCTATGTAAAGAAGCAATGCTTCTCTACACAAATTCAGAATTTGAGGACCAACATTATGCGTCTGTAGAGTTAGACTCTCATTATTCTGTTAAGACTTCTTTTGTACGTATGATTCGCTTCCAGCATCGTGCTCGATGGGCTTTGATGAAATCGAGAACGTGCACTGGCATTTCACCAAATTGCCATGGAACCATCCTTTGCAGCTTATGCAAACGTGACTGCTATATATCATATATTAACTGCAGTTGTTCTGGACATCCAGTGTGTCTTCGTCATGGTATGCTCATCTCACTTGCTGATTTAATTTATTTTTGTGCCAATATCATGTTGAATTTAGAAATCACTGGTATTATCAAGGATGCATCACAAATATTTTTTCTTCCTTGCCTTCGGCTGTGTTCATCTGTTGAATCACGAGTTAATTGCAGAAAGTATTTTCTTTCGGGAGAATCGTAGTTTAAATTACTAGTTAATTCATTTTCCATGTGTAATGTTATAGAACACGTTTTATGATTTATGCTTTTGGTTGTTACTGATTACTTGATTTCCGAACCAGATATCAAATCTCTGAACTTCTCATGTGGTAGCAACCGTACACTCTTCTTGTGTGAGGATATTTTAGAAATGGAATCTGCAGCTAAAAAATTTGAGCAGGAATGTGGAACATTGGATGAGATTCATGGACAAACTTATAATGATGAAGAATTATATTCTTATCCTATGTTAAATTCATTTAAACGAGCTGATGTGGATGGATACACTCCTTATTGCAAGATAGAAGTGCAGTTGAATTCTGAATTTACTACTGCTGCTGCTTCTCTTTGTCGCTTGGGAGAAAATGAGGGTGTTTCCTGTAGCCAACCTACTCTAAGTTGTATCACCGAAAACCATAGACCTGAACCATCAGATCCTTCTCTCTCTTGTGAAGCATCAACTCTTTGTTCAGTTGTAGACTACAATGAATCATTGTCCACAACTAGCCATGTAAGATCTGATTTCGAGCTCAACTTATCCATTTTTCTAAATCATAGTTTACATCACAGTGAGTTCTTGTTTAGAATAGCCAGTTATGAAGTATTAAAGAATAATGGTTGATATAATTTGCTCTAACAGGTACAAAGAAATTCAAGTTTTGAGCAGTCCTCAGAAATTTCTGTCTGTGCACTTGAATCATCGCCTAACAATTGCTCGAGTACATCTCCGGGCAACATACGTGCATTGGAGATCACCACAGTATTAGAACAAGAAAGTGATGATTCTGATGCAGAAATTTTTAGGGTTAAGCGTCGCCCTCTGAAGCTAGATAAAAAGACAGGGAGCGATGCCACATCTTTAAAGCATTTTGCTGGCCAGGTACTGTTAGCCGTTTTGTAATGTCATAACTGATTTGTCCTGAAATTCGAGCTTAAAGGTGAGAAATTAGGGTTTGTTTGCGTGTGTTTCCTGAAAATTAATTTATGACGATTTCTCTAAACTTGCGCTAACTGGAAATGTACTTTTTGTCTCTTATCTTTGGGGTCTTAAATTTTTTTATATGCTTTGAATATTTTAGCTTTTTGTGTACAAAAAGGCGTTAATTATTGAACATCATGCATTCTTTAGAAAATACTTGAAAATAATGAAATATCTCTTACTATTATTGCCAAGATCTACTTGATTAACTTGCTTTCCTGTCGCCATAGTTGCACTAAAAGTTTCAGCTCTTAAATTTGGGATATGCTCATCATTATTGCAGGATGGCCGCAAAAGATTGAAGAGACTCCAAACAAATGGGAATTCTGAGCAACTAACGCCAAGGGATTGTCGTGGAACTGACAAATCACGTTGTAAATTCTACCCTACGCATAAAGACTCTGCAAGTGATGCGATCGGTAAATCTAGCAAAGGGACCACACCCATCTCTGCGAAGTACAAGAGATTCATCGACGAGAAACTAGTAAATAGACAGCGCGTCTATGAACTCGACAATCACAGGAGGGAAAGGTTTCAGCATGAGATTATGAAAAAGCCCAAACGGCTACCTCCCTCTATGGAGATTGGGTCAAAGCGTCTCAAAATCAGAGGCCCAACATTCTTGGGGCCGGATGAACCAATAGTTTAATGCATCACAATGGGCCTGAGGCTGGGCTGCGCTGGGCCTTGCCTCTATTTCTGTACAGCAGCATATGATAGAGCCTGACATAGCTAATCTTATTCTTCACTAATGGGGGGTTCTAACAACACACGAAGGAAGACGCCATAGATGAATTTGATGATTAATCTTCTGGGAGCAGTGATACAAAATTTAACGTCTAGGAAGCAACATTTTAACATTCTTTGTGCAGGCCTTAAAAAATCGAGGCCATTTGCACACACGGGTGGTGATGATGATGATTCTTGAAGGTAACCCAAGTCGGTACAGAGCCATTTATCCGCCGTCCTGGGAACAACCTTTGCTGCAGCAGCTGCTCTGCTTTAAGCAGGTAGATGGTTTAGTCAAATTTGACGTCCAGTTAAATTTTTTTCCTTATCCTCACCTCCATTTTTGTGAGGTAAGTGGGGATTCCCACGTACTTCATTTCAAAAAAAAAAAGAAAAAAAAAAAAAGAAAAAAAAAAGAAGATGATTCATAGTTCTTCGCTGCTTCCATTTTCACGTTCTTTATTCTTTTCTCTAGCAACGGGTACATGTACCTTGGACTACTCGAATAAAATGCAAAGAAGTTTCTTCTTTGTTGTCACGTGTAGGCAACACATAGAATGTAGACACAGAACAACAGTAGGTTTTCTTTCTGAGGAGAATTGCTTTTGTTCTTTCCTTAATCCATTTGAATTGGTTTAAGAATGTGAAGAATATTAACCATTGTCAATGGATGCAGAGAGACAATTGGGGTCTCATATTCTTGTGGGGGCAAAAGGCAAAGCGCTGCTCCCAATCAATCCCAGGTAAAGGACATTATCTGAGTGAATGAATTGGTCATATTATTTTATTCTGTTCGGGGGATGGATGATTGGTTGCGTGGGACAAAACTATCCCCCACTCCCAATCATTTCCAACCTTTTTTTCCCCCTAAAGATAAAAAGAGAATATATCGATGGTTTGAACGGTGGGATGGTATGAAACCAGAATTTTTAGAATTAGAAAGGAACCTTTTCTTGCCTTGAAAATAGGTCATCAGTCCCCAATTATACGAGTGTTGGGTTATGTTAACAACCGCCACCACTGTCTTGGAGTTAGTCCACTATTTGAATTTGTTGTCTCTTGATAATAACGCCCTATAATATCTGTTCAGTATAATGTAGTTTCTCCTGAATTGAATTGAATTGAATTGGGTGGGTAAACTACTAATCACATTCTTCTAGTCTTCGTTGATTAGGTTTGTGTTCCTTGATGTATATATATATAAATTTGGAGTTTCCAATTTAAATCTATTATACATGGATTTGACAAGTTTTAAATGAGGTCTGATTTATTTAGAGAAAAGGAAAAGGAAACAGAAAAAGAAAAAAGACAAATCTGTAATGGTTTCTTTTCAAAAAGATATTGCGTGTGTATCTTTCACTAATTAATTTATTCTCTTCACTTTCCCGTCGTAGATTTATTGGATACGTAATTTGAGGTTTTAGCTTTTGGCACCATAAGTCTTTGCAAAAGATTCAAAATGTTTCATCTTTTGTCTTTGTTTTTTGTTATCTTACTTTATTTGCTTAAAATGTTGGCCATTCTATCACATCGCCAACTATCACCACCTTTGATTGGATAAACGCCAAAAAAAAAAAAACGAAGGAATTTTCTTTTTATAATTCTGATCATCCTACCAGCTCTGATGCCTTTAAAAGTTCTTTTATTTCCCTTTCCCCTCTCAAATAATTCAGTGTACTTTTACTGTTATCATTTTTCCACCTTTGTTTGAACCCTCCCATTTCTAGCTAACACTCCAGAGGAAAGTTGGGCCGTCTTCAATCTTGCATTTCGAAGCCCAAAATTGCACGAAGCCCATTAAAGCAAAAAGCTCAATATTTATTCCAATTCTCTCTCTCTCTCTCCTCTCCCTTTTGGATTTAGTGTACGTGGGATCGTGTTGGATTTTGGTAGAAATTGGCATCCAAACCACCATCGTATAGGTTTATGAAAATTTTAAAATTCCTGCCGAAATGGAATTTCGTGAGAACCAAACGTACAAAATTGGTTGAATCGATGCCAATATCAATTGGAATCCATTGAAATTGACAATGACAAGGTTTGTTCATGCCAAAAGGATCGACTCTTTCTTGTTTAAAATACTTCACAAACCTAACTGATCCACAATTAAGGTTAAAATTGATGAGATATGATTAGTTTTGTAATCTAACGGATATCTAATCCTCCCTCTTTTAACATTTTCCGTCTTCATGAGATATCATATCATTGTACAAAATGAATCACAACCTTGAAAATTCTTAAGTATAATTGGAATACTACAATTAAGTTTGTGGGTAGAAAACAAAGAAATTAATTTTTTATTTAAAAAATCCAATAGTTATTTGGATCCAACATTACATTATGGGATAGTGTGGATGTTTGATTTCGTACAAAAGAGAAGACAAATTTGTATTGACCCTTGTGCTTATGCATGACTCAATCCCAAAAATTACTAAATAATTATTAAATAATAATAAATTAATTAATTAATTAATTAGGAAAAGAAAAGGGTTAGTTAATTGGGTATTTAAGAAAGTGAAGACTCCAATCCATCGCATTCTTTTGTTGCATAAAATTAATTGCATCACGTGACCATTAATTATTCTCACCAATATAAACGGATTTATCTTCCAAAAACCCATTACTCAATTAATTAAAATATTATTTCACATTCTCAATCTCCCAATCTGATCTCGTTTTTTTTTTTTTTTTTTTTTTTTTTTTTTTTTTTTTTTTTTTTTTTTTTTTTTTNTTTTTTTTTTTTTTTTTTTTGTGGTTGACAAATTTAATTTAATTTAACAAACCTTATATTTGAATATTAAATATTTTTATAATAATTTAATAATTTTTTTTAAAAAAATATTACGGTTAGTTTTTTATTAAAATTATTAGCACTTTGTTTTAAAAATACTCTTACACTTTAATAAGTTTTGTTAATGCCTTTCAATTTTTTTTTAAAAGTTCAAAAATACCTTTATCGTAGTACCATATTCAAAGATACTCATGAAATTTTAGAAGTACGACCAATCATTTATGAATGAATTATTGAAATAATAATTTTGAAAAACAAAAGTAGTTCTTAAAACGATACGTAAAGAACAGATTAAAAAATATTGTTGATAAATTATGAGTGTAGGGAGGAGGTTAGGTATGTATTTGAATGAAATGTGTGACCAAATCCCATAAAACAAGGTATGAATGCAAAATTGGGAAAGAAATTAAAAAAACATTGATTTGGAGAAATGATGGAAATTAGGTATTAATGTGAGATTCTCCCTTTGACTTCTTCCCTCTTTTTCACTTCTTCCCAAATATTACATTACACCAAACCAAATCAATGTTTTATTTAATGTTTTAAATTTCCTCTTCACACCCACTTCTTCTAAACTACTATATATTTTTTTATTTTCTTTTTTGTCTTATTTTTACCACTTTAATTACTTTATATTATTATTATTATTAGGTCAGAAATGCACGTTGCTCAAACTGATAAGATTAATTTGTTTTAAAAAATCGAGAGTAAATAAAAAAAAAAAGTAAGAAGTAGAGTGTTTGAAAAAACTAATCGCCCGGAATTAATCAGAATTCAAATAAATAAAAATTTTATAAATTTAATTTATTCATGAATTTCCTTTAAGGTTAAATTGATTGAATCCCGCTTGTTAATGTTAAAAATACATTTTTTTTAATGATACAATTATATATACATTTTTTTTAATTAATTATTCATCGACAAATTTTAAAAATAAATTTTTAATAATTTGTACGGTAATTTTTTAGAATAACCCGAAAATTTTATGCTAATGTATTAAAGTTTTCATATATATTTTTATTATAGAAAATAAATTTAAATGATCCCAATATAAACAAAATTCAATAATATATAAATAATAAATAAATAAATAAATAAATAAAATTTTGGTATTAATTAAATGGTAATGAAGAATTTCGAGGAATGGTTGACATTTGGTAAAATTAGTAAATAATAATAATAAACAAATGGAACGTTCATTTGTCTTTAATAATTATAATTTTAATTTAATCATATTCCATCTCCGCATTGATCGCTCCCAAGATTATTTCATAATAATAATTATTATTTTTTAATTATTTTCTTTTATGCCTCCATGTCTCTCTAGAAACCCTAAAACGATACCTCTCCCGGTAAGATATGGTTCGAGGACGAACAAGGACAGAAGCTGGTGGGCATGTGACACCAGTGTAAAGAGAAGTACATGAATGAATCGATGACATTTTGAAGTTTAGAAGTACCCGTGTTGGGTGACCTCTTCTTCTTTTTCCTACGAAGCATGTGAATCAGGATAAAGACCCGTATTAATTTGTGGGAATAGTCTGGAATGCCCATTTAAATAGAGTTCCTCTCTCGAACCTTTGACGTAAACAATTGAGTTCGAATGTTTGATAACAATAATAATAAATTTAAATAAATATATATAAATTAAGAGGAAGGGTCAAAGTTTAGTTGACCTCTAGATTCACTATATCCAAGGTAGGATTCAACAAACCCTAAATTACTAACTCAACCCGACCCGACCCGACCCGAAAATTGAGGGTTAGGTTGGGAGCTTTATTTGGATTGTTCGGGTCACTAATCTAATCAACTCGAAATTTCAGATGGGTCGAAAAGATTTTCTGAACCTAACTCGTATAAACCCGACATTTAATAACTAAAGTAAACATATTAATAAATTTAAATGAATTATATTATATGGTATTTGCTTTATATATATATATACAATGACCCATTACTCAAATTACATGAAAATATAGATTTAATTTGGAGTAATTAATATAGTCCAACAATTTGATGCCCACAAGAAGGAAACCTACCTAATTATTATTATTATTATTTTAATTAAAAGATTATTTATTTATTTATTTATTTATGGAATAAATGGGAGGGGGTGGGTCCTCAAATTATGGGGAAAAAAGAAAATAAAGAAAAGAATGAAGGACCAAAATGCAAAAAGTTTATGCTTAATAATTTTATTTTTATTTTTATTTTTATAGGAAGCCCTAATGAAAGCTAAATCAATGGTAAAAAGTCCCCAACTTTTCACCATCAAAATATTTTATTGGTTCACCAATCATTTCACTAAAATTTTTGGTTACTTTGCAATAATTATTTAACCACTTCATAAATTAACTTTTTTTAATTACTTTTTTTTGACACTCGAACACATAAGAACCCTCGTAAGCACCTGGGTACGTGAACCATTTTAGTGTACTAATGCAAAAAGTCTCGACCAATTTGATTTCATTCCAAATGATTGCAAGAACAATTGTTTGAGATTCAAATCACTTTACCAGTAAGATTGATTATGTCAAGCTTCTATGATTCTAAAACATGCCACATAGAATTGCAAGGAAACTTAGTCATTGACTAAAGAGAGAACTCTTTTGACTGTACATGGTTTTATATAGTCTCAAAATGAGAACCCTTGACCTTTCACGAGTCACCTTCATACTTTATGACCCTAATTAGCCACTATGTAAATATAACCTTAAGCAAATGAGAACCCACGAAAGTTTATACTCCATGATTGATGCTTTGGTTCATATCAATAACTTTTTCAGGGTTTCTCTCGGGAATTCCATTAATAACGGACCCTTTTGATTTTTTTTCAAGTAGGAACAAATGACTATCAGTAAAAGCTTTTACAGGGTGGTGGGTCATTCACGGACCAAACTGTACCTACCATTTCTTTTCTCGGGTCAATATCAACGGAAAAAAACTATCAATTAATTAGCAACAAATTAATGAAGTCAAAACAAGATTTAGTTTCTAAATTATAGTTGAAATAGGGATCATAAAAGGAAAACTTCCTAAATTGATTAAATGAAGTCCTTAGAAAGTTAATTAAAAAGTAATGTGGGTGTAATAAAAGGAGGCTATATTTCCAAAACAAACAACAAAATCTCCCATTTTTGAAGCCTAAGAAGATCAATGATGAGTTGAATGTATAAACAAAGAGGGAAACCAACTTTTACTTGTTTTGGAAATAAGCAAGAACCCTAACCCTAACCCTAACCCTAACCCTAACCCTAACCCTAACCATAGGCCTTCCTTTTTCCCAATTTCATCAAATTAGGGTTTTGAAATTTTAAGAATTTGGGAATTTTGCTGATTTTGATGTATCATTTCACCATCTTTACTTCCCATAATCTTACATTTTTTTAAAGATCTAACCCTAAACCAAATTGGGGAAATTTTTATTGGGATTTTTCAAAACTTTCTATTTTTAAACAATCAATTTTATTTATTTATTTATTTATTTTTGTAGGGTTTGGGGCCCTTTAGAAATATCATAATTTTAGATAACCCAAATTAAAATATTAATAATAAAACCCTTAATTGCAAACAATCACGAGTTGGATTATAAACGATCTTTTCTATAGGTTAGAAAGTTCGAATTGTGATCGGTCGAAATAAAAGTGAACTCTTTTTCGATATTAAAATAAAATTCATGGGCATTTTGGTAATTACACCACGAAAAATGGGTAAGTTTTTAAATTAAATTCCAAGAATTAGAAATTTTTAGGTTAAATAGTGAAACTTTAATTATTTGGGTTTTGAAAAAAGCTACCCAAAAAATTATGATGATCTAACCATCTTTAGTGAGTTTAAATTCGGAATAATTGTCGTATATTGTTTATAATTTTCAACATTAAAATAAAAGTCAGGGGCATTTTGGTAATTACGACATGACAAATGGGTTAGTTTTTAAATTAATTCCAAGAATTAGAAATTTTTAAGTAAAAAAGTGAAACTTTTAATTATTCGGGTTTTGAAAAAAAAAACTACACAAAGTTATGATCATCTTTAGTGAGTTTAAATTAAGAATAATTGTCGTATATTATTTAAAATGTTTTAAAATAAAAGTCAGGGGCATTTTGGTAATTACAACATAAAAAAGAGATTATATTTCAAAATAATTCCAAGAAATATAAATTTTTAGGTATAAAAAAATAAAAAAGTGAAAGTTTTAATAATTTGGGTATTGAAAAAAATGGAACAAAAATTGAGAAACAAAGTCTTAACCCTAAGAAAAGTTGAAGACTTGAATTCCTTTTGAATTGAGAGAGAAATAAATAAATAAATAAATAAAAGAAAAAGAAAAAATAAATGTTTAATTATTTTCCTTTTTCTTCTTAAAAAGTAAAATAAAAAAGGATAAATTTTATTTTTTTTAATTTTTTTTAAAAGTAAAAGGTGAAGTAAAAAGGAATCAAGTCCCTAAACTTATTTGCTTTTTTATTTATTTATTTATTTATTTATTTTATTTTTTCTCTTTTTCTCATTTCTGCCCTCATCCACAAAAAGCAAAATTAAATAAATTTTATTAAAATTATTTATAAAAAAAAACTTTCTCTCTCCCTCTCTCTCTCTCTACAGTCCTCTCAAGTGTCATTTTCTCACATATACTTCACACAAAAGAAACAACCATTCACTTCATATTACCTTCTCTCTCTCTCCTCTCTCTCTCTCTCTCTCTCTCTCTCTCTCTCTCTCTCCATCTCTCTATCTCTCTCTCCATCTCTCTATCTCTCTCTCCATCTCTCTCTCTCTCTCCCTCTCTCCCTCTCTCTATCTCTCTCTCTCTCTAAAATTTGTGCAACTACTTTCTTAAATTTGATCAAACCCCATCTCCAAACAAAGCCAGAAATCTCATTCTCTCTCATCATCTCTCTCTCTCTCTCTCATCCAAAATCTTAGGTTTAAGAAGAAGGAGAGGAGGAAGAAGAAGAAGAAGAAGAAAAAATGGAGCTTTTTCCAGCTCAACCAGATTTGTCTCTTCAAATAAGCCCTCCAAATTCCTCAACAAATTCAAAGCCCTCTTCCAATGGCGGCTGGAGAAGGCAACATCCCATTTCTTCTATGCCTTCTCAAAACCCTTTAGATTTGGTCTCTTGGAACAATAAATTGCCTTCTACTAATCCTTCTTCTTCTTCTTCTTCTAATTTTGACCCTTCTCCTCTTCTTTCTAACCCTAATTCCTCTTCCGATTTCCTCCACCGCCATTTCCCCACCGCGGCTACCGCTGCGAATGGTGGCGGCGCTGGAACCGGTGGGCTCTTCCACCGCCATCTCCATGATCTTCACCATCAAGGGCTTGGATTCTTGAGACCCATTAGGGGAATTCCGGTTTATCAAAACTCTCCTTCTTCTTCCTCTTCCTCGTCCTTTTCGTACCCGATATTTGGTGGCGGTGGTAACGGTGGCGGTGGCGGTCAGTTTAATTATAACACCGCCCATCGATCAAGGTTCTTGGGGAGGTTTCCGACTAAACGGAACGTCCGAGCGCCGAGAATGCGGTGGACCACCACTCTACATGCTCGTTTTGTTCATGCTGTTAAGCTTTTGGGTGGCCATGAAAGTGAGCAAAACCTCTCTCTCTCTCTCTAAATTTTCTTTTATTTTTCTCTCAATTTTTCTTCAATCTCTCTTGCTTTGGCTTTAAGAGATGAGATTGAACAAACCCATATTTTAAAAATCAATTTTTTTCCCATTCTTCTCTCTCCTCTCTCTCTTTCTCTCTCTAAAAAGCTTGCAAATTTCATTCCAATCTAAGTTTTTTCTTCCAATTTCTCTACGTTGGAGATGAGATTAAACAAACCCATATTTTATTTTTTTCATTCTTCACTCTCTCACTAAAAATTTGCAAATTTTCACTCCTCTCTCTCTCTCTAAAAATTTAAAAAAAAAAAAAATCGCTTGCTTAGGCTTGTAGAAGATGAGATTGAAAAAACCCAATTTTTAATCTTTTAATCTGTCAACTATTTTCCTCGTTTTGTATTGGAAACACTTTTCTAATTTTTCCGATGTGGGATTTGATCAATAGGAGCAACACCAAAATCAGTTCTTGAGCTTATGGATGTCAAAGATCTCACCTTGGCTCATGTCAAGTCCCATTTGCAGGTATCAATCTCTTTCTCTCTCTAAAAAAATGGTTTTAAAAAAAAAAACAACAAAGAAAGTCAATCTCCTTAGATTCATATGTTCTTGGAGTGTGTTTTTTTCCAACAAACAACGTTGAAATAATTAGCAGTAAGCTGTGGTAGGTGACAAGCTGGTAAGATTATCAACAAGTTCTGCATTATTGTACTTGAAAAAACAAAACCCTAAAAGTAATTATAAGAGAGTCTTGGGGTGTTAATTAATAATATCTCAAACTTCAAGGGGCTTAATAAATAAGTTGCAGAGATAAGGGACTGTGCTGCAATACTTACTTCCTTTATTTTTTTTGGGGTCTCATTAGATCTGTTATGGGCTTTTTCTGCTCTTTTCTGCAACCTAATCAACAGCTTTTTTCGCTTAGGATATTGAACCATACTCCAAAGTAAGAGAGAGATTCAAAAAAAAAAAAAAAAAAAAAAAAAAAAAANACTATTAAATTTAACAATTTCTTTAGTAGGTTATGAGTTAAAGTTTTGGAATTGATATGAGATTTGGTTATGATTTAAATGTAGGGAATTCCGATGTTTACGATCAAAATGGGTCATCTGGAGATACGACAAATGAAGACATAACGTATGAAAATGAGAAGTCGTCGAGAATTAGGTCGAGTGCTCCAACTACTGATGATGAGCATGGATATCGACAAACCGTTGGAGACAAACAAGATCATCATCATCATCATCCTCATAAGGACTTCTATTCTCTATGGAGCAATTCTTCGAGGTAAATCACAATTCCTTCTCCACCTTCTCGAGAAATTATTTGAAGGGTTAGAAGAATTTGATTGACGATTTTACTGTTGGAAGTACGAGAAAAGTTAAGAATAGGGTTTTTTTTTCAATACATTCGTTTCGTAGTCGTAAAGTTATAGAAAAGAAAAACCCTTTTGATATAAAAAAAACAACGAGAATTTTAGTGCAAAAAAGACTCTTTCAACCCTTTATTAATTCTCAAAGCTTTTTCAATTGAATTTTTTCAAAATTTTATTTAAAGATAATGTTTTCTTTTTCTTTTTCTTTTTTTAATATAATTTATTTATTTATTATTATTATTTTTGTGGCAGAGAAGCTTTGCTCCAAGGCACAAAAAATCATTCCTTTGAAAACCAACCCTCTCAGCATGATCAGGTACTTTTTCTTTTTTGTTTTTTTTTTTAATTCCAAAAATAAAAAAATAAAAAAATAGCCTTTTTTGGAAGCTTTTTTCTTCTTTATAATGAAATTTACTCATAATTTAGCAAAATTAAACCCGACCCATTTGTTATAATTCATCCTAACGGAGATTTATGCATTAAAAATCGAAACTTTTCATTACCCATCTTAGTTTATTAACAATGTTCTAGAAAACAAACAAAAAAATTGTCCCGAAACGAACGAAATCATCATCAAACAGGTCTAGGTTGTAGCGTCGTTCTTCTACGACACAAATAGAACGAAATGATTTTCGGGGAATGGTAAAATGTACTTGAATTTTGATCATTTTTGCAAGCTTTTGGTATAGTTGTACAAAAGCAAACCCTTTAGTTTTTTTTCTTTTCTTTTTTCCTCAAGTAAATCTTACAATTATTGTTTTTCTTTNTAGTACTCGATTATTCCCTGAATCAAATGTCCTTTGATTCCCAATTGCACAGTCCACAAACTAAAAAATAAAAATTATTTTTTTTCTAATTATTTTTGTTTATTTTCTATTAGAATTATTTGGAAGCTAAATGTTCGAGCCACGAAAGAACATCAGATGGAAGCTCATTGACAAATCTTTCAGCTGGAACAAGTCCCGAAAAGCCAAATTTGGAGTTCACGTTAGGACGATCGATTTGAAATTATTCAAAAAAAATGTAAAAATATATATAAAAAAATCATAATTTTATTTTATTTTTCTCTTTTTTGGGTCGTAATTGATTAATAATTTATGAGAAATGGAAAAAAAAAAAAAAAGAAAGTGAAAAACAAAGGGGAAGGAAAAGGAAAAGGAAAAGCAAAAAAAGAGAGGAAAAAGACAAAGACAAAGGGAGACAAGAAAGACAGAAAGCAATCAAAAGTAGAAAACGGTGAGAAAAAAAAAACATGTTTTTTTTTTTTTTTTTTTTTTTTTTTTTTTTTTTTTNTTAGATAATTAAAAAAATTATATTCCCTTAGGTAGAGAGAGAAAAGGAGGAGGAGGAGAGAGAGAGAAGAAACATTGGTAATTGTAATGAAAATCTCTTTGCATTTAAAGAACAATTTTTAATGATATCTTTGGCCATTCCACTTTTGTCATGCATGCATTATGGTTGGAGAAAGGTGTTAGAAAACAAGCGTGATTGACAATAAACGAGAGTAGTATCGATACTATACGGTATACACAGATTTCTCAACAGGGTTTTTGTTAAAATCGGGAGATTGATTTCAATCTCCTTCACCGGTGTACATTGGATATGTACGAGAAAATTTCTAGTATTACCGTGCATCATTCTTATAAGAAACTGACTTGATTGACAATAAATTAGAGTAGTGTCTTCTATATTATAGAGTATTGACAGATTGCTCAACAGGGTTTTTGTTGAAATCGAGAGATTTCAATTTCTCATTCACCGGTGTCTGGATATGTACGTCAAAACTTCTAGTACTACCATGGATCATTCCATACTATGCAATATAGACGAATTTTTCAACAGGGTTTCCATTATAATTGAGAGACGTTTATTTCTTATACACCTGGCTAGGTACGATAAAATTTATAATACCGCTCATACTACTATAGTATTGAAATTTTTTTAACTGGGTGTCCACTGAAGTTGGGAGACTTCACAATATCATCCATCGAAATGAGTTCGAAAGATATAGAGCTCTCTTGAGAGACGTCAATTTCTTATACACATGGCTAGGTACGAGAAAATTTATAATACCGCTCATACTACTATAGTATAGAAATTTTTTTAACTGGGTGTCCACTGAAGTCGGGAGACTTCACAATATCATCCATCGAAATGAGTTCGAAAGATATAAAGCTCTCTTGAGAGACGTCAATTTCTTATACACCTGGCTAGGTACGAGAAAATTTATAATACCGTTCATACTACTGTAATATAGAAAAAATTTTAACTGGGTGTCCACTGAAGTCGGGAGACTTCAAATTCTCATCGATCGAGAACAGTTCGAAAGATATAGAGCTCTACCCCTCTCAAATGGTGCCAAAGGTTGTTGGCAAAGGGCTAGTTGGGAAAGAGAGATTGAATGTCTTTATCAAAATGATTACTTTAGTGATTGCACTTTAGATATGGGAATAGATAAAAGGCTCAAAATGCCACATTTACTTTTGTCACTTTTTCAAAAAGAATGGTTCTCAATTCTAGCTTTGAATACCATTTCACCAACGAAGGGAAGCTTCTCTCAAAGTGGGAACATAAACCCTAATCCTTTTTATATTAATTTCATCCTACCCGTCATTCTTTTTAGACCAACCCGAACCCGAAGGATGTACATAGGTTAGGTTGGAGAGCTGTTTTAGACCAACCTGAAGTTTTGGACCGGTTGGGTCAATGGCTTGAAAATATAGAGTTGGGTTGAGTTGGGTTGTCGGGATGGGCTAGGTAGTTTGTGTTGGTCGGATTTTCATATCATATGAACATCCCTAGTCGTTTTTGTGCAACGACTTTTAGTAATAATTGAAATAGGTTAGTTACGAGTAGATTTTGATTGAACTTTCGATCTAAAAAAAGAAAATCGTCAACGATTTAGGTACGAAAAGACAATCTCTCGTGGGGGTCAAGATCTTACACCATATTTGTTCATATTTCAACATAGACATCAAGTAAAAATGACTTAGCTTTCACAACCCTTCTCGTTATCGAAATTCTATGCTATCACTTTTTCTTTCTTTAATTATTGTACTATTTTTTTTTTCCACTTTTCATGAGACAACCTTAATTTCTTCAAAAATATGTTTATAAGAACCGTTAACGCGTTTCTGAACTTTTAATTTTGTGTCTAATAAGTTCCTAACATTCATTTTGTTCTTGAGCTTACGGGAAAAAAATGGAAGGAAATAGTAGAACAGTGATCAACCCAAAAGATCAAGTTGATGAGTTATGTAAATTTAATTATATTAACGTTCTCCTGCCCTCACGTATGGGCTTGAAACGCTGTAAAAGATCCAATAAGTGGAAACCAATATTGACCAAAGAGGAAATTATATTTCGATCTCTCATCAGTTAGGGAGGAGAATGAATTATTATTTATAAGGCTGTGTAAACATCTCTCTAGTAGATACGTTTTAAAAGCTTTGAGAGAAAGCTCGAAAGGAAAAACCAAAAGAGGACAATATTTGCTAGCGCTGGGCTTAGACTGTTACTAATGGTATCAAAGTTACACACGGGGCGATGTGCTGGGTAGGCACGAGCGGTGTGTCAGCAAAGACTCTGGGTCCTGAAGGGGGTGGATTGGGGGTCCCACATCGATTGAATAAGGGAACGAGCCAAGGATGTTGGAGTCCCGAAGGGTGGTGGATTGTGAGAACCCACATCCATTAAAGAGGTAAACGAAACATTTTTTATAATGAGATTTTTTGAGACAAAACAATATAACATAAATAAAAACTTACGGAAAAGATCCAAACATATCGTTATCATATCATTTCATAAACATTAACTTAATTACATCATTAAAAAACAACATTCTTTATAGGATAGAATCAAATTATTCCAAACCAATGGTCTTAATCGCATTAAATCTACTTGTACATACGCGCGTGGCGACACACGTACGTCATTTATTTAATTTCGTCCTAATCATAATTAGTATAATTTATAATTATATTGGATAAAAAAACACGTGCCTCTTAATTCCTAATTTCCACACTAAAAGCCAAAAATAAATGGATTATTAAATTATTTATCTAATTATGCCGACAAATAATTTTATTAAATGAGCAGTAATAATTAAAAAAATTATTTTGTAATAATTTAATCTGAAGAAAAATAAATTTTTAAAATTTGATAAAATAGTATTAAGAAAAAGAAATAATAAATAAATATTGGGAAAATAACGATAATGACATAACATAGTTCTCATTTATTTCACAAAAAGGAAATTATACATTAAAGAAATAAAAAGAAAATGAAAGGAGAGGAAAACATACATCCAAAAAGTGAAAATTGCAGCTTTACTTTTTACTGTTTTAATGCTGACAAAAGTCTAAGAGAATTTATTATTTCATTTAATGAAAATATTTTACTATTTATTTATTATTTTCTAAATTAAATTTTAATTAATTAATTATATATATATATATATATATATATATATATATATATATATATATTGCACGTAAGGTTTGAAAAGTAGTTAGCATTAAAAGCAAAAAATAAAAAAATAAAAACATTTTATATATTGAAAAAAAGTTAAATTTATAATTTAATAATATATATATATATATATAAATTATTTAATTAATGTAATTTAAAAAAAAGTTAAAAAGGGAATTTGGAGAATAGAGCAGACAAGAACTGACAATTGTAAAAAAGCCTAGAACTACGATTAAATTAAAAATAAGGAGCCAAATTTTACACACCCACCAAAGCGACGTCGTACAGGCGGCAGAAGCAGCGTCATCTTCCGTATAGCATGCACAATTATTTATTTATTTATTTATTTTTACAGCTTTCAGAATTACCTTTTTACCAGCCACACCCACGTCACTCAATAACATTCATTCGTAGAAGAGAATGTCAAATTATTTAACCATCATTACATTTTCGTTCTGGGGCCCACTATCTTTACACGTGGCGCAATCACGTTGCCTCGATTCTCTTCCTGTAGTCCCTGCCTACCGTCAGATCTGGGAAAGCGACGTGTGCTACTGAACCCTACCGTCCTTGATTTCACCCAATTCCACGTCCTTGTGAAAGTCTCGAGAATTCTCTTCTTTTTTTTTTTTTTTTTTTTTTTTTTTTTTTTTTTTTTTTNATAAATTATTAAAGAATCATTGCGTAACTTCTAGTAGTATGAAACTTTTGTGCAACTTCTTTTCTTTTTATATATATTATTTAATTTTTTTAATAAATAATTTAATTTTTTAATTCATATTTGTTGAACTAAAAAATATTTTAATTAAAAAAATATGATTATTTTAATAGGAATATTTTTATTAATGGAAGTTAATCGATATAAGATCTCACAATTCACCTCCTTGTGGACCCAGCGTCCTCACTAACACACCGCTTAGTGCCTGGATCTGATACCATTTTTTACGGTTCAAACCCACTGCTAAAATGTATTGTCCTTTATGACCCGTTATATATCGTCATTAGTCTCATGATTTTTAAAATGTGTCTATTAAGGAGAGGTTTCAACACTCTTATAAGGAATGTAGCGTCCTCACTAACACACCGCTTAATGTCTGGCTCTGATGTCATTTGTAATAGTTCAAACTCACTGTTAGAAGGTATTGTCCTCTATGACCCGATATGTATTGTCGTTAGCCTCATGATTTTTAAAACGTGTCTATTAAGGAGAGGTTCCAACACTCTTATAAGGAATGTAGCGTCCTCACTAACACACCGCTTAATGTCTGGCTCTGATACCATTTGTAACAGTTCAAACTCACTGTTAGAAGGTATTGTCCTCTATGACCCGCTATGTATTGTCGTTAGCCTCATGATTTTTAAAACGTGTCTATTAAGGAGAGGTTCCAACACTCTTATAAGGAATGTAGCATCCTCACTAACACACCGCTTAATGCCTGGCTCTGATACCATTTGTAACAGTTCAAACTCACTGTTAGAAGGTATTGTCCTTTATAACCCATTATGTATCGCCATTAGTCTCATAATTTTTAAAACGTGTCTACTAGTGAGAGGTTTCCACACTCTTATAAAGAATGTTTCGTTCCGCTCTCCAACCAATGTGAGATCTCACAGTCCACCACTAAACTTGTAATGTAACCTAAAAAAACATCCTTAAACACTAACTCAACTAACTACGTCTAATATTTTATCTGTTTTATTATCGATCCCTCGTTCAAATTATCACAAATTGCTCATTTTTTTAGTAATTTAATTATTGTGAGGAGGAGAATGAACTATCAACCTTCGTGATAGTGATTAATGTATTGTCTATTAATCAATATTCGGGATAGCATGTATCAGTTAAATTGTACATACCTAAAATGACAACTGGGTGAACTCGATGTCTGATAACGACTCGACACAAAAGATGACAACAAAAGCATTTTATCACCTTATGATAAAATTTTGGTTGGACCATCGAGTTGAATATGATATTTTGTCGACCCATTTCATTCCTTCAATAATGCACATACCTCGATACGTCTAAAAGAATTATTTTAAAAAAAATGATAATTATGAATATATCAATAATTTATGGTTTGTCTCACAAGTATATATTTATTGTAATGATTTATTTGTTTCTTTCTTATATAGTTTGTCTCCTAGGTATTTATTGTAATTATGAAATTCTCAATTATCTACTCCTCTTAGTATTTATTATACCGACCACTTAAAACGTGACACACGCTAATCATAAAATAATTTAAGCTTGACTCAAAAAAATTAAACTGACTATAAAAGATACTTATGCTAACCTTAAACACTTTCAAACAGTTGATACTAGTAGGAAATGATCCGAGCATATCAGACCAAGCTGGATCAACAAAAATGCTGACCTAAAATCGTCAGTAAATATATTCTCCGACTTGTTCTGAATCGTTTGAATGAGGTGAAAGGAATTAACAGACCCCCTTTTTACCGTGAAGCTTAACTCCCAACTTTTCAACATAAGAAATGTGAAACAACTTTTTTTTTTTTTTTTTTGTAATTACATATTTTTTGTCGTAATTTAATAAAATTAATTTAATATATAGTTTTTAATTTTTTCTCGTGTAAAATTTTCTTCCAAAATATATATATATAAATATTAATTAGAGAAATAGATAATGGAAAAAAAAAAAACATAAAAAGGACAAATTAAAAAAAAAAAAGTTAATTTTGTAAAATTCTTTCAATAAAACACAACGCATTATAAGGCGATATTCTCGCGAGGGCCAAGGGGATAATTATTATTCCCCGTGGTGACATAAAAAGGGAGATGATTAAAAAAAAAAAAAGGAAAAAGAAAAAAAGAAATGCACACACGCTTTCAAATCCGTCGCACGTGTGAAAGTGACATCTCGAAAAGAGCCGCAGTGGCTAAGCGACACGGTCAAAGACAGCGTCCAGCGTCACCGCCAATCACCGTTAAGAACGCTAAAAGAAAAAAAGAATTAAAAAATAGAGCGAAACAATCGAGGCGCTTTATTTGTTTATTTATTTATTTATTTATTTATTATCATTTCGAAATCATTTTGTAATCCATTGCTTTATGATTGACGCTTCGCTGACCGCTCTGTCACTCTAGCACCAGTGTCGCTCCTTTGTCCTTTCCCCCCTTTTCTTTCGGGCAGCTCGGGCACTCCAAAGCCTACCACACCCTCTGATTGCGACCATTCCTTCTTAGTCCTGTCCTTTCGGGCAGTCATTTCCTTTTCTGCCCGGCATTCAAGGCGGGCTATTTATAATTTATTTCTCTATTTATTTCCTCCATTTTTTAAAAATTTTTAAAAATATATTTAAAATTACAATAGCTATACACAACTTTCTTTTATTTCTTCCTTGCCCCAAACATTCTTTCTATTTCACTTCTAGCCCTTCGAGTACAAGCGACAACAAAATTAAATTTAATCAAGTACACATTAAAACCTTTTTTTTTTATAATACTTCAAATATAGGAGTGTTCGTGAATTAAATTAAATCGAATTATAGACTCAATTAAAGTGTTCGGGTTGCTCAGATCGTTTATTCAATTTTATTTATTTTTAATAAAAGATTTATTTATTTTTTAAATATATATTAGCAAGAGGGACTAAATTGAAAATAGGAAAATGAAGAGGGGTGGAGTGGGGAAGGAAAAATATGTTGTCAGAACCTGTGACACTCTGACACTGACATAGAATTTTAATAAATAATAAAAAAAAGTTTAATTTAATTTAATTTAATTTAATTTATTTATGTGTAAAAAAATGATACAAAGTCTGCAGTGAATCATTCATTCATAATGAGTAGCTTTTTGGAAATGCATAGTATAAAAAGAGATGTAAGGATGTGACATGTGCTGAATTGTATATATTATCTCTTTGGGACCCACTTTTTTTTTTTTTTTTTTAAATTGAATTTATTAAAATAAATATATGTAGAAAAAAACGTCGGCTCGAGTTATATCATTTTTTATTTAATAAAATTTTATCATAATTTATATTTTCTCGGGCTATGGTTCAATAGATACAACAACGTCTGTTATCATACGTCATTATCCAATTATATGTTTTTTTTTATTAATAGAAATATTTATTTGGAAAAAAATAAAATTATTAAGCGATAGATAATGAACTATGGACCAACTTTGACATTCAATAAAATGCCAAGGCTTATGGGCCATGTCCATTTGTGGCAAAAATTACTTTAATAAATTTAATAAAAATGTAAATAAAAATAAAAATTCCAACTTTCTTCCAAGAAATGATAGCCCATCACGTGACACATAGAAAGTTGCATTGCAAACTAACCCTTTTAAGCTTTAAAGTTGCATGCTTTTGAGCTAACCCGTGTTACTGGCGATCTGGGCACTTCATTGGACTATTCAATTGGTAGGAGAGACGGGTGGTGTGTATAAAGAGCAGGGATGTAATCAACGCGAGCGGATGACTCGTGCTTACTAGGAATTTCTCGTTGAAGACCAAGGATTGTTTCGTCTCGTAATCTTGACTCTAAAAAGGTATTAGAATTGAAATAGGTAGCCCACTGAGATGAAGTGTTACTAATTTCTTGATTTGGTTGAAAAACCCGAGCAAGAAGCCAAATCAGATCACGTACTGGGAGTGAGCGATACAAAAAAAAAAATATATATATATATTTTTCAAAGTTTTTTTTTTTTTTTTTCAAATAAAAAAATTACTAAAAAATTAAGAAAAAAGAAACAAATGACCCATTAGTGATGTTATATTTGGGCCTATTTTTGGTGAAAACTGGGCTGGGCCTTAAAGGGCGTATTAGGCCCATAGTATAAATAGCAAGTTTTGGGCTTTATTTTAGGGAGCCCAATATCGAATTCAAAAGACTCCGGGAACAGACGGCGGATCTCGCTTTCTGTAATCTCCTTATCCAATTGTTAGGTTTTTTCAGCGCGAAGGTCTAATGGCTTCGACGAGGTTTCCCTGTGCTCAAACCCTATCGAAAACCTCGAATTCTCTTCTCCGATCTTCTCTTTTAGCCCTAATGGCGTCGAATTCGCTTCCAACTTCTCGTTTAGGTTACCGTTTTACTTGCAACGGCTCCTGCAGCACCGTTCCAGTTCGCACTTTGGATTATGAGGTACTTCTTCTTAGATGGTTTGCGTTTTGTGTGTTGCAAACTTAGGACTGATCTGATATTTCAGGATTTTTTAATGGAAGTGTTTATTGGAAGACATTTTCGCATTGCCTTCCGAAAGCGAGAAGGATTACATGTGAACTGACTATTGTTAGGATTTATGAATCAAAGAGAAATTTGATTCTTGTTTACAATTGTTATCTTTAGTAATGATGTATTTGATTGACATACGTCGAGGAACTAGAGATTAGAGAGCCAAAGTTTTGTGTGCGGATGTATCGTTGAGGGTGTAATGAAAATTTGTGCGTTGTATGATGTGTCGTCTTTGTGAGATACGTAAATTGTTTATTGGAGATGAACAATCCACTTGCATCAATTTAATGCATACAATCTTTGGAACAAACTGGTTTGTTTATCTTGTAATTCCATTTCTAGTTCTATGATTCGGAGTATTATTTCCTATTTGATCCCTTTGAATTCCATATTCGAAGTTGCGATTGGATCTATTCATTAAAAAGAATCGATTTAATGCATTTCTTATGCACCCATAGGTGTTATATTGGATTTGAATAAGATTTCGGATCAATCTATATTGATTGACTTCCTCCATATCTTGTTGCTAGCGTCATGACCACCTAGATTAGCTTAAGAAATGGAAGGAAAAACTATAGTTGTTGTTTTGGGAGCATGTGTAGTTGGAATTGCTTTTTATTTCGCTCACCAGTCTTTTACCCCCCTACTTACTGGATGAAGTTTCATGTAGTTCACCAATGGTTCTTCTGAAGTGGAACTGAGATAACACCTTGGGACACAAGAAATTGGTAGTTCAAAAGATGTTTTTGTGGATGCAAATCAAGCCTCGTTGATAATTAAAGTACAATGCTTGGGATCGACAATCACTTTTCTGGAAACGAAACAACAATTTGAGAAAATAAAACCTGCAGAAACAATATGGTTTTCCATTGTTATGGTAGATAGCCTCCTACAAATAGTATGAGTCTTAATGTCTAAATATGACATTTGTTTGATGAACAGGTATATTGATGAAGATCAATTAGTTATAAACTCAAAGAAGCATGATCCAGACTTCAAATGGCCCAACATTTTAGAGTCTTGGTAATCCCTTATAGGAGGATCTACGCAGTTTCCAAAAGGAACATCGATGAATTTGATAGGGGGGATTCAACAGATACTAACCAAAAAGTTGGGCAGGAACTCGAAGTTGGGCTAGGGTATGGCGTCTATTTTATCTATTTTTGGTCATTTTCATTATCCAATGTTCAAAGTTGATAGTGATCGTCACGTCAATTGCTAGTTTATTTGAAATTACGGATTCTCTCCCTTTCCAGGCAATGTCTATCAACTGAATTGTGGCCTTGAAACGTAACAACTTAAACAAGGCAAACATTTTAGTGCCAGGTAGGACCTACTTCATGTTATCTTAAGCAAGATAAACATGAACTTTCATTTTTCAATTATTAACTTCAAAAACTACGAGAAATTTATGTCCTTTTGAAATTGTTCCTACTAATTTCGTAAAACTTGCTTCTGAGAAATTTTTACTGGTATGATTCTCAGGTATACTCCATCGAGTACAAAAGAAGTGCTGGAAACATTTTCCAAGCAGATCGTTGATTCATGTGAGTACTATTTGCCCTGAACATGCTTTAATGCCACTAATCACTGCCAGGGTCTTATAAACTTTTTCCCTTTTCACAATAATCACCTTCTAGAGGTTTTATTGGGAGGTAACTGATTCCTTTGACTACTAACAATTTGATAATTTGGTTTATATTGATTCTGAGGTCAGAATGTTATATACCTGTTTCTGTGTTTCTCATCTTTTAAAAAGATGTTATGTACCTGTTTCTATGTTTTATATCTTTCTATTACATAAAGATCCCCACTTTTGGTAATAAAAAATAGAGGGTAATCACAAAATAAATTTGAATTAAGAGTCCAAAAGGAAGCGTTAAATGTTCCACTCCTCTTATAACTTCTCTTTGAAACGAGGACTCAAAACTATTTCCTCCATCTCTGTTACCAAAACTCTACTCAGAAATCTGTGAGGGTCCCGATTGTAAATGTTTGTTTTAGGAGGGGCAAGAATGGAAATACATTATCCCTTAGAACATATATGTGTTAAACACTGGTGGTACAAAGTCAATATAGGTCTTATATTTGATAGACACGCAAGTACTTATTGAGTAATCTAAATAGACACATAATAATAAATAAAAAAGTGAAATACATCATACTCATTTTTTAAGCATATAAATTCGTAAACTTATTGATTTTAAGTTTCTTTTGGGTATTAGAATGATGTATACCATACCAAATATAAATTTTAATAAACATGTCTTTGTGTCGAAGTTCTGGTTTTTTTTTTCCCAAATAAAACGACATGTCATCATGTCGTATTTGTGACTCGTATCTATATCCATACTTCTTCGGTTCCTATAATCCTCCCAAAATTGAACTCTACTACCATCCCCCATAAAGAAAAGGTAATGAAAGGGAGGAAACTTGGGAGGCCGGGGGAAATAACCTTCCAAGGATTGCTAAAGGTGCCCTTAGATAGTGCCTACATTTCATTTATTGAAATGAAACCCACACATCTACATAATTGTCAAAGCAACAAAACTCGTGGTTCTAACAACCACTTTAGAGAGACCACATTTTCTAACAACCACTTCCTATTCTCAACCCCCTTCCCCATTAGTTCCAATACATCATTCCAATTCTCTAGGTATGACCCACCCTCTTCTCAACATTTTCTGATAAGAAATCTCTCTTGGACTTTTCTACCCTGTCTTTAATTTTATCAATATGTTTGAACGGAAGTGAAACACAAAAAGATACTGTTAAGTGTCACAATCTCACTAAGAAGACAAGTAGTTTGTGACCCCCACATAGACGGCCAAGGTGGCGACCCTCAACCGGTGCCCATCCGACCACGTGAGGGCTGAGACAGATAAGTTCCATGATGCAACCGAGAAGGACGGTGCATCATTCAACACACCAAGAAGAATGTGTATTAAAGCCAAGTCGAGTCATAAGCAAGGTTTGAGAGAACGAGGCGACATGAGTGTCGAAGACAAGCTCAAAGAATGTTGGTAGGGCCCCGAGCCATAACCTCAGAAGTCAGAGTTTTGATGAGTATCGGCATGCAGCTCTAGAGTTAAGTCTGCCTATATGAAAGATAAAAGCTCACCAAATTTGGTGACAATCAGACACTCAACGGACTCTCCACAGGGTCGTATGACTGCTCGCCGAAATCACATCTACTCTAGAAAGATTAGAAATGCCTCAAAATGTACTATAAGGGGAGGCATAGTGTTAGCTCTCCACCATCCCTGGGCCCTGTGGCTTAAGCAAGCTACCTTGTGGGACAGACGTGTGTCATGGTGTGAGTGAGAGACACGGGTGTATTCCTTTGAAATTGGTCTTTCAAGAACAGTGTTGGATGACACGGGTATGCCGACATTGCGTCTTAGTCCATGTGTTGGAGGTTGTTATATACACCCGCTATCTAGTATGGAGTCCGTAGACGACATAGCATGAACTCAGGAGAGTTCATGTCTCAATGAGAACTCGGATAGATGGATGTTTGGATGTTCCGATGAGATGATCAACACATGGGTTGATTCCAATAGACGTGTTCGAGCAAACCTAAATGGCCGAGTTGTCCCGAGACATGGGATGGGATCACGATGCATGGGCCGTGTTGTTGAGAACCAAGACAATGACTGAGATGCGACGTTGTACATGAGAGACCTTGGCCTAGAGTAGAGGCAAGGTCGAGTCGAATGACTTGGCCTAGTGTAGAGGTAAGTCGGCTAGAGATGCAAACAGTCAAACATTCACGCACGGGCGGCATGTGTGGCCGAACAAGGTTGTATTTTGCACAAGTTGTGTTCAGTTGGCGAAGGTAAACCTCGCCTAAGATCCGACGAATCCACAAAGACAGACGAAAAATGTGAATGGGGTTTGAGTTTTCCTTTAGGCTTCTCATGAGCTTGTCAAGATCATGACATCGCACGGTTAAAAAGGTATGACCTTGACATAAGCACACCACACTAAGGTTAGTGTTCCCTCCTTTGATTGAGCAAAAAGAATTCCTCCCAGACCTTAACCCTTCTCCACCATTGGTTCTCAATGTTAGGAATATGGAGCCAATACCATGCTGCAAAGCTTGGAGGATCAAAATCACTGCATCCACATTTGTTGAAGTCATTGTGGTACTTGGAAGTCAAATAATTTTAGTTGGGTTATTTGAAGGTCGATTAGCAGCACGAGTTTGAGACCTTTTGAAGTTTGTAACCTTCATTACAATAGAATCTGCCGGCAAACCAGTATACTTATCAGTGTTCTCTTTTTTCCTCTTTTTTATTTGTCATTTGTGACTTGTTAACTTATTTGGCTCACACTTGTGAAGGGTTGAACAATTGAAGTATATTTTAGTTGTCTTAATGCTCTTTGTATCCATTTCTCCCAACACCTAAGTAGATTTGACTTGAGGATAATGGGCGTGGGAAACTCAAATAAGACGAGGAAAGAGAAACAAAGAACCTTGCACCTATAAATAATTGTTCACCTTCTTAGTTTGTCTACATTGTAAATGATCTTGAATAAAGAACACTCATCTCTCTTAAATTGAATGCTCAACCTTTTAAGATCAGTACATTGATAGTTTGAACATGACTTTCATATTTTGGTCGAAAGTATATGTTTTAACTAGGTAAGCCACATTTAAAACCGTTGCTCTTTTTCCGATATTATATTGTCCAAAATGCCTAACTGTGATCATAAGCCTTCTCAAAATTTATGTTTAAAATGATACTTTTGAATTGTTGTCTATTAAAATATTATTTTAAACGTGCTTTCTCCTAACAAAGTCCTCTTGTTTCAGTGAAATCAAGACAAAAAAAAGGAATTCTCAACTGGCATGGAAAAAGAGGTACAATCTCGCCTACCTTTGCCACCAAGTGTATATACAACATATGCCGTTAAAAGTCAACCGGTGTGAGGTTTAGAGCCCCTCTTCCATCAATAGGTACTCCCAACGTGTCGAGTATTCGGAATCCGTCTTCTACAAAGGAAAAGCCTGTTACGAATAAGTGAGAATGAGCTCGAGCTCAGTGAAACACTAATATGCATAGTACCGTGGGATGATTTTATATAAGAGAGCGGCAAGACTAATTGACTTCAAATCCTCGATTCCATTTGCTCTAGTCATTTTCTGGGAAGAGGCAAGTGAAAGTCTTATCCATTGTAGTGTGTGCACCGTATCTGCATATTGAACACTCAAATCATCTCTTCTTTCTTTGTAAAGGAAAATCAAATCCCAACAGCATTGAAAGAACGCAACAATTAAGATTTTATAGTTAGGAGCCTTGCGTCCATTGCAATTATATAAGCAATGCATTTCTTTTAGTCTTCAGGAGGATAGTGCTGTTCGAAATACTCCTCCTCTTCCTTGCTTACCATAAACAGTGTCTATCATTTAATAAAATCCTTAAACTACTGCATGGACTCAAATTGAGATATCACGTGAAAAAAAAAAAAAAAAAAAAAAAANCGTGTTTCATTTAGTTGATTAGTGATTTTTTTTTTTTAATTAAAAAAACCTACAAACTATTACTCATCAGCTTCTTTGTTTCGTTTTAAACATGTTTTCGAAAACTAAAAATAGCTCATACAAAGAAGAAAATAGCAAGGAAATAAGTACAATTTTCAAAAATAAAACTAGAAATGAAATGATTGAGTCAAACAGAGACGTAACATAATGGATTTCTTTGCCATATTTATCCAAAAGGAGTATACATAATAAAATGGAACATTTATTCTTTTGGTAATGGAATTTGAAATTTTAATAAGCAAACTAAAAAATGTATAAAAAGACTGGGAAAATAAAGAATGAAAACCTTCCAACCCTATTTACCAATTTTAAAACCTCTCAAATAATGTAAATATTAAAGTTAGTCACCTGATAAGATGGTAAGATGCATCGAAATACAGAAAATAGTCTGAAAATGATCATCCAAGTGACTCAAGTCACCTAATAAGATGGTAAGATGTATTCAAGAGACAAAAAATAGTCCGAACATGATCATCAAAGTTAGGTTAGTAGCCACCTGATAAGATAGTAAGATGTATCGAGATAAAACCATGGATAAGAAGAGACTTCAACATGAACTTTTAACTTTATTTCATATATTGATCACAAGTACATTTAGCTCTGCGTCTCATCGCCAACGACTTCCTCATAACCTGATCAATGCTAACACATTCAATGATCGAAAGCCTTGGCATACGACAATAAAAACTTAGAAACGTGATATTCAACGAAGAAAGTAACACATTACGAAACCCAGCATCCGGACAGTACAGGAACATTAACAAAAAAAAACAAATAAAAAGTCTTCTCGAGTTCAAATCACTAGAAAAATGGACTTTAACAGTCCGCATATGTTCCAAAGTAACGATCACCATATTCACAATTTTATGTCGACACATTCTAACCAAAAGCATCACATAACCATTACCATTAATCACTTTCGCCACAAAAAGCATTTTCTTTCCATACTGTTTCAGATCCTTGCGTTATGGACTAGATGATTTCAGTGGCACCTGCCAAGAAAGAGGAAGTTTCAGAAAATTGGACATATATATAACAAAAAGCAGTTTCTTGTACAATAGTTTCAAGGAAAAGGCCAAATGAAATGAAATGATTGTATCTATTTTAATCCCTGATCTTTAAAATAGTTCATTACATCATTGACTTCTTAACTTTGGTTCTAAAAAGTCTATGCTTAACATTTTTACTTAAATGTCAACACACATTAATCAAATGAATGACTGTGACACAACGTAGAAATAGGTGGCACAAAAGAGTCAATCCACTTTGTTAACTTGCCTCATTGTAAATTTTAGCTCATACGTCCTTATTTTATCCAATTAACTTACTCTATTGTGCCACATTATTACTACGGGGTGTCAAATCATCACTCATCAATACGAATAACGTGTCACATCAATATTTAAGTAATGATGTTAATGAGAAGAACTTCATGGAATCCAAATCAAAAGTTCAAAGAGTGTAAATGGAACTTCTTAAAGTTTAAAGACCAAATAGATACAACTATTAAAAGTGGAAAGACTCAAATCTGTAACTTAATATAAAAAATTCAGTCAAAAAAGCAAAGACAGATCAATGGTCTCATCTCATGTCTACAAGCATAGCTGACTCATGGTGATGCATATTTAGACTTTACAATAAACAAAACGTCATCTTCTGGAAACTGCAGCAAGGTAAAACACAGTATCAGGTAAATCAAGTGTTACTTCAGATAAGTGTCACTTCATTATTTTTAAGGTTATCGATCCATTTCCGCATATTTCATGTAATTTACTCTAAAATAGTATATATATAAAAATAAATAAATAAATAAGAGAAAGAAGCAACCAATTCAACCTTAACCAATCATAACTCAAACAAACAATTACAAAGAATTAAGATTAAAACACATATTTAAACATCAAAGCTCAAACAAATAATTACAAAAATTTAGGATCAAAACACAAATATTAAATCAAACCACACTAATAAATATTATAAATCAAAGAGAACACAAACGA
This sequence comes from Cucurbita pepo subsp. pepo, assembly GCF_002806865.2. Lineage (NCBI taxonomy): Eukaryota > Viridiplantae > Streptophyta > Magnoliopsida > Cucurbitales > Cucurbitaceae > Cucurbita > Cucurbita pepo. The sequence goes on from NC_036645.1 coordinate 6,926,507, forward strand.
AGGAAATACCATCGATAAAACATGAAATGTATAACACAAAAGACAAAAACAAAAAAAAGAAATCAAATACACCCAATTTAAATACTAAACAAAACAAACAATGCAAGTAACATGCACAAAAATTCAAAGCACTCACAAATTTAAGATTAAAATACAAATAAAAAAAAACCACAATAACAAAATAACTCACGAAGAAAAGTCACGGGNTCAAATCAAGATCCTCACTAGTTTGAAAGAAACTGACTGAAGGAATAATGATCATGGCCCCCCAATAAGGACCAGTATATTCAACATGGGCACGCCTGAAGAAGGGTTTTTCCAAGAAGATCAGCGCTTGGAACTTTTATTGAGTGATTGAATCTACTCAATTATCACTGGTACAAAGAAAATTGAACGATAAAGAAACAGCAGGTCGAGTTCTTTGGTTTGACAATGTAGACTGGCTATTTGAAGCAAGGGATTCATTTAAAGGAAGGTTTTCAACCAGGAAGTCAAATGTCCACATCCTTCCCATTTTGGGCCCCCTAAAGATTTTTTGCTAAGTCCACGTCCTTCTAACAACATCCAAATCCCCCTGAATGAACCAAATATGTTCCCAAAATGCCTAAAGCCCCATTTGGTTTTTAAACTGGAGCCTAAACCACTCATTTGGGACAAAAGAAAAATTGAGCAATTAAGTAAAAAAATGGGAGGATCTCTTTTTATTTGACCAAGTAAATTGGAGTTGGGTTTCCTCGTCCAGAAATTGTAGAACCCATGAAGATCTTTCTAAAGCTCATTTCCATCAGACGACATTGAATTTGAAATCTTCCCACATGCACGAAAAATTGTCAGGAATTCCAAACCAATCCTCCTCTAGATGCTTACAGTAAAGTAAAATTGGGGAAGTGGTTTGAGTCATTCCCAGCGTTGACTAGGTGATGGAATCGGCTCAAGCACTTGTTAGGGAAGAAATTGAACAATCGGGGTAAGACATCAGGAACTTTGCAACCAGGTAATCATCTTACTAGATGAGTAAGGTAAATCGTGCTCATCTGAATTTCTTTAGCAAAGTAACCTCTTTGAATTTTAATTCGTAGTACTTCAATTTTTGTAAAATCAATAATCATAAGCTATAGCATGTTTCCATTTTTAGCCCACATTATCTAAGACTTGGGATTTAGAAGACTAAACAATTTAAACATCCCGAATAAAGTAACCGAGTTAAAAATGCAATAGCAAAAGGTTGTAATTTGATTTTAACCTTTAGAAACGGGAGAAAATCAATGAAAAGTTTCATTTCTTGTTAAAAAAAACAAAAAAAAAAAACAGGAGTAGTTCGATTCATTGACATGAAAGAGAGACGTTGAATTTTCATGTCAAAGTGAAACATTTAAAGGTTTTAGATTCAGTCTCTTTGGTTTTTCCATCATGCTTTCATGCTATTTTTGTTAGCTTGTTTCTCCCTTGGGCCTTTTGCTCCTTATTATTCGATCTTCGCTTTAGTATATCTTAGGGGAGTTTTCCCTTTTTGGTTTGGTCGTTTGTTATCTTCACTAATTTTGGGAGTTCGTATCCTTCAACTTTTTCTTTATTTTCATCTATCAATGAACAATTTGCTTCTTGTTCAAACATAGCGAGAGAGAAACGTTGAATTTTCGTGTATTTAAGGTCAAAGAACCAAAAGTCGATTGAAATTTAACATTAAAATCACAAGAATGAGAATAGAGGAGCAGAAAATGACCTTGCAAAGACTTGTTATTGTACTCCTCAACAAAGAATCTCCAACAACCAGTCTCAGCTGTTTTACAAAATCATCACGATGCATCTTCTTGGCCTAGAAAACGGTATCCAGATAAATAACATGAAAAGACATTGAAAGAATCATGACATAAAATTAAAATTTCAAATTACCCTGAATTGTTCATATTGCATATTAATACGTTCCATGTCTTTAGAAGAAACTTTGTTACAGATAGCAGCAAACAACATGGAGAAAGGCATCCATGGAGACTTGGGTGTTTTCATAGAGTTGGAAGCAACACTAGCTGCTCTTTCCTGAGGTCTCCAATCATCTGGGGGTTGAGCATCGCCATCCTAAAAGATAACTACCACGAAAATCAAAACATACAATAAATTCATACAAAGTNACAAATTCTGACTCAGTTTACTAAATCCCATTTTCAGGAGAACAAAAAAACATGAGCTGCAGTCTATATTTCAAAACTCCATAATGAATGGCTGCAATGGTAGAGACATACATCAATTGACATATTTGGAGGCTTACCATATTAATTACCGATGACCCCAATGGTATTTGGCCAGGGGACGCTTGACAAGATGCAGTGATCCTCGAGATGTCATTGGTATGACTTTCAACTGCATGCATGAATCAGCATCAACAAGTGTTCAGAATAACATTGCATCTATTCATAAGATTCCAACTACTACAAATTGAGACCACCCATCAGTGTAGTAACATCCCTAAGAATAATATGACTGCCCTTGGGCAGAATTTGTAAAACTAATCAAGGAAAAAAAAAAAAGAACGAAGTAATTAACTCCTCCAAACAAACAGTGCACCCAGAGAAGATGACCACCTTTGAGACTGGGTGCAACTTTAAAGCTGACAACAGATTCTGGATAGATGTGGGTGTTCATATTCATTCTCCATATAACGTAATATGTTGGTTTTGTAAGGTTGTCCACTCCACTGTCAAAATCCTTGCCACTTGGATGGAATTGTCTGCTTCCAGGGTGAAGAAGTTCCATGTTTCCCATTATTACACGGCAAAATACAAGATGCTGCACTCCATTGTCATCAATGTCACAATGACTTGCACTGTAAATAAACAAAAGATCAAATCTTATGAAAGCAGGAGAGCATGCCATTACCAAGCACGTAAAGGAAAAAATGAATTATGAGAAAAACCAGTCAACATGGATACATTATATGAAATTACCATAGCCAGATGAAGAATAAGCCAAACATGCAAGGAAAGTGGAAGTATGATAGGAAGAAAATTTTATGAGTTGTACAAGCTATAAAACAGATCCAGACATGGAATGTATTGCATTGCTTATGACAAAGAACAGACATGGAATGTATAACATGTTTGGCCATATTGATACCCTCGGTTCTAGAAAGATGCAAATGAATGGTTGGCAAAGAATCAGAGGCATGAACACAAGACACAAATGGGCACAGTGTCAAATTTTTTGTTCGACAGATCCTTCATGCAAGGTTAATACTTTAGATCGCATTCAGAGGTCTTCCCCTAAGCTGGTTGGCCTAAGTGTTGTACCTTCCGTAGGAAGGATAATCTCCTGTGGTTTGCTTCTTTTTGTGCTTTCTGTAGGGACTTTGGAGGGTAAGAAACAATAGAAATTTAGGAGAGGCAGAGAGACCTTCATGCGAGGTGTTAAATATCATGTTTAGCTTTGGGTCTCCGTTTGTGAAGACTGTTGAAAATATCCTTCAGGTCTTGAATTGTACTTTGGGACCACTTCTTTGGTCAATTAGGCCCCTCTTGGGGTGTTTTTTGTATCCTTCATGTACTCGTAAATTTTATCTCAGTTTGTTGGCTTTTCACCGAAACAAAAAATGTTATTTTTAATATTAATATCAAAAAGGATTTAAGAATCGTTAAAAATTAAAAGGCCATTACATTTAAAAGGAAGTGATAAACATTTGAAAAAGAAGAAAAAAGTTGGAGAACAATTTTGAGAAAAAATGGTCTTTCAATAAGGTTCTTTATATAAGCTTGCAGGTTGGAGATAAAGTGGGCAAAAATTTAACAGAGAAAAAAGTTAAAATAGAGAGACAATATTTCTGAGAGAGGAGAAGTTTATAGAGAAATAAAGTAGGGAGCGTGATACGATAATTATACAGTGAAAAAGAAGTTAGGGAGACCATTTTTGGAGCGAATCAGTTAAGAGGTACAGAAATTTTAGACAAAAAAATTTGGGAGAGAAAAAGTTCGAGAGAGTGACAAGAAAATTGGGAGAGGAAAAGTTCGAGAGAGTGACAAAAACTTGGAGAGAAACAAAGTTAGAAAGAGTGAAAAGAAACCTAGAGCCATCACCAAAAAATTAGAGAGAAACAAAATTATAGAAAAAAATAACTTATAAAGTTTTAAGGCAAAAATAGAATGAAAATTTTGAAATTTAAAGTAATGATCATTTTGGTAACCAATTTTCTAACCATCAATTGACAAAAATCACTTAAAAACATCTCCAAAAATCACTTGATGTACAAATGTCAAAATCCTTCCAAAAAATACCCTTTTACCTACGTGAAGGGACTAGAACCATGGTAAAAAAATTGCAAAGTAAAAAAACTTGGAGAAAATGAAAAGTTGAAGTTGCAGCTATGAGCTAACAAACATCAGAAAAGCCATTTTTTTATGGGAAGCAAAGACTTATTTATTCTAACGATGAAATGGAAATCCAAAAAGTGGTAACAAAGTTACATTAAAATAACCAAGTATACATACATATATGTATGTATACAAAAGCCTCCTCCAATGGCAAAAATAAATAGGAGAGGAGCATAAGATTGAGGGAGGGGACTTGCCGAATCAACTTCTTATCCGAACCTATAATAAGCTGGAGAGAATAAGAGCCATTTGGTCCTTGCGAAATAATAAAAAGACTTGGACTAAATAATGTGCAAAAATCTTCCAACAAACTGCATTACCTAACTACTGGCGTGCTTTGGCTTGACCTTAATATTTAGCACCAAATGAATAGCATTTCATCATCCTAACTTAGAGGACCAGCTTCCTTAAGGTTGAGGGGCAAATTGAGGCAGATGTTGTATTGTTCACAGTTAGCAGTCAGTAGGTAAGTAGTTGGCATTTTCTGTTAGTGGCTGGATAGTTAGTTATGCTAGTTAGCAGCCAGTATGATTCAAACGTAACCAACATATTATTTATACGAGTTCAAAATCATTTAAAAGATAATTATTTTTCTGAAGAAATTTAGCCACCTGACATTCGAGCAATCAACGGCTGTGAGGTGAACACCAGTGCCATACATGGATTTGATTGAAGAAGCTCCAGAAAGCCCGATTCCATACATCGTCAAGCTAGATAGTTCTGTTTCAGAAACAGGAAGCCAAGCAAAACGAACATTTGCATCCCCTCTGTACAGTTTGGTCATTTCTATGTTCTTATTGAAAAGCTCTAATTGAGACTGCGTTGAAGTATCATGGCAGTGTTTTATATTAAGTATCTCTAAACTACCATCGGAGTTCATCATTCCATCGCGAAATATTTTCTCTACCGTTTTTGTATCCAATTCTCCGTTCACAAGTTCAATCCCAGAGGTGAGGTTCATATCCAACTCCTTTAATTTTGGAGCAACCTCATACACTTTTCCAGTAGGTATTCTACAACAATTATCCTCAACTTCTTCAATATCATAGTCATAAGCAGGTTTTTCATCGGTTTGGGACTGTTTGATATAATCATTTGACTCCCCACTACACAACTCCAAACTCGACTGGCCAACTCCATTTATTTCAATTTCCAACTGTAACTTGATGACATTGGACCCATGATTTCCTTCAACCTGTGGTTCTGTATTTCCAAAATCATTAGAATTGTAGCATTGACTTTTGTATGCAGCATAAATCTCAGGGAAGAAGCAGCTCCCTGCTGCATCAATCCATCCAAGAGGTTGCTGCAACCCTGTATTTAAGTCCAAAAAAAACATATGCAAAAAGTCTAGCACGCAGTGCTGTCCATTAGACTTAATTTCCAAAGATGCTTTCTTTACCTGCAGAGTTTCCCCAGCCAACTCAAGAAGATCACGGGGAAAATTAATCCACTCACCATTTTCATAAAGCATTATTTGTTTTGGTATCCCACTTTTCATAAAATTTGAATAACCTCTGTACAAGGGTCTAAAACGAGTTTCAGAGTTTGCAAGTGCGCTACTACATCCACCTAGCTTCTGTCTCTTTTCCACGCTATTTAATGAAGTCATGGCAGGGCACTGATGTGCCATGCAGATAGGTTCTGTTGAATGTACACCAAACTGGGCAGCTCGCTTTCTTTTTAAAGCAAGTCCAACTTTCTGGCTACCCAATACCTTTACGATCTTGTCTTCCATTTTCACTAGCTAGCCTAATATCTAAATGCAACTTCAAATCTAAAAGTGTGTCACAAATCCAAAGTACACCTTATACATTAACTGGACTTGTGAAGAAATTCATGAGAGAAACTTGGAAAACCCTGGAAAATGAAAATATAGCTATTAGATGAGGGAACATTAAACAATCATAAACATTAGACTAACTATGTTGACAAACATTAGAGCGAAAAAAAATAAGAATAAGTGGTCAAATACAACTTTATTTTCCCATTTTGAGGACTTAAGCTAAAAACCTTAGATTAGTTGCTCGATTTCCCAGGTTTACTTCATGTGTATGGTGTGTGCACGAGAACTGTAGCTCGGAGAGTTGGAACATACCAGGAAATGTCAAGAAGCAATCTGCTGCACCCAAAAGCAACATCGCGGAAAAGGTAAACAAAAACAAAGCTATAATGTTAGAAACCATTGAAATTGCAAGTTAACAGCAAATTCACATGTCAGAAGGGTATCAAATAACAAAAGGTAATTTCCCAATGAAACAAAATACATCCATAAGATTCAAACAAATTTTCCAAGAAAATAATTGCAGATACCTTCAAACAATTAAAAGAAAATGATAATAAACACATCGCTTGACTACAAAACTCGTACACATTTAGCACTCTGAGCCAAAAAGCCAGCCACTTATTTTTTAAAATTAGACTTTTTTCAGCAAGCACGATTCTTCCAATCAAGATTAAGATGCTCAATTGAAACATAAGTTTTACTATGAGCATCAACACAGATCATGTGTAGAACACTTAATAGAAGGAGAACCATAAATACTTAGAAACAGCAAGAAACAACGACACCATTCGGGTGGGGGCCCTTAAAGGTTCTTTCATTAATATGAGGACGGTAATAAATAATATATCATTCATACACAAAGAATGATAAAAAGATTTTTAAAAATACATTCTGATGACTGGAAATTTTTCAAGCAGCATAATTAAACATGGTGTCCAAAGAAATCGTGTGGGTTTAAAAATGAGTGAATGAAAAGAATAAAGATGTAGATTAATGTTGGAGAAAATCTAAACAAGCTCATCTACGTCAAATCTTCAATAAGAAGGCCCTATCAAATTCATCTTCTATCAAGGATGTCATTATGGCGTTACACTTGCACCATTTTTTTCGGTAAAATCCAAATTCATCAGGGATGAACTTCAAGTTGGCTGCTTTCTTTTTCTCTTTAGTTTTCAAAAACATCATCAAGTTTCAGAGTATGGAAGGCACTGGACATGATTCTCCAGGCTATGTGTAGTGATGTGCTTAATCAAATGCATGGTGAAGTTGAAAACATGGATCAGTAGCAATAAATAAAAACAAGATGATGATAAGAAGGAAGAAATGGGATTTTGTTGTTACATCAAAAGTGGTTGAGATTATTACTACAATTTTAAAGTTAATTGATCCATCAAAAGGTAGAAAAATAAATATAAACAAAATCAGTATAACAGCGAGTTTCAACAATTCATGTTACACTGATATTAAAGTTGACCGTCAATTATTCCTTCCCCTCCAAGAAAAAAAAATCATCCGATCCCCTCATACCAAAACTAAAACCTTGTTATGAGCAAATACCTAATGAAAATTTCTTCATCTAAGTTATAAATACCCTAATGAATCATTCAACTGAAACAAAACGAAAATTCACACACAACCTAAAATCGTGAAGAAAAATTAACCAAAACAACTCAGATCGAACAGATCAGTGTCATCCGTATGTTTTAATCGGCTTTGACTGCAAAATTAATACTTCTAAACCCAACGATCTAAATGCAGACATAAACAGAAGGATTAAAGACTGAAAACACAACCAAATCACTGGTCGAAACTTCAGAAAAATTTCCAGAAAACAATAGAACAAAAATCTTACCCTCAACTTCACATGTAACAAAAAAAATAACATAACATGTGCTGGATTTCAATTTGCAGTAGAAAAGATCAAGAAACGAAGATCGAACGAACAAGGGGTAGAGAGAAGAAGGAAAAAATAAAATAAAATAAAACAAAAGTAGAAAATAAAAATTATCGTGAAGTGTATATATATATGTAATCGAAACGACGTCGTATATGGAACCCCCGCGACTTTATAAGTCGACGATGTCAATAAGTTGGGCCATACTGTGGGCCGCTCACGCTTTCAACGTTTCCAACGGTAAATTTAAATTATTGTATTTTATTTATTAATTTTTATACGGAAAAATAGAATCTCTATGTGAAATTTGATCTTTAATTTAAAATTTTAATTAAATTTAATTAAATTCACCTCTAACCCTAAATTGGAGAGTAGATGCGATATGGTTGAATTTTCAAACTTTTCAATGGTCACGCTTCTAGTTGGAAGGTGGGAGTAGATATTTATTCTTCTATTAAATATTAATTTTTCGATTTAGTCTATAGGGTCGTTAGTATTGGTTCATACGTGTATGTATAGAGTGAGCGGGTGAGGATTTGGGCAAGGACGGGGACGGAGAACGTGATTCATGTCTTCAACTCTGTGTTAACTAACATGGAAAAATCTCTCTTTACTCCCTTTTTTATTTTCGGTACGATGATTCTCCACCACATTCAAGATGGGGTCCCTAGGCCCACGTGTTAAATGAACATCTTAAACCGTGAGAAAGACAAAATTGATGAGATGATAGCAATTGATAAGGAGGGTAAGGAAAAACGAGCCTCGTTCTTAAGAAAGTTAGGAGGAAATGTAAAACGTCACACGGTGGTGGGAGAACAAGTTTAAACTAAAGAATAGAAAGAAAAAAAAAACGACCCACCAAGTCTCCTCTCGAACAATCGTCCATTCATGTCTACTCTCAAACATAATGCTTTTATTCACTCTAGACTCCCTTTGTTCTCGAGACATATCGTCCGTCCGTCTATGACTCTGTCATCTTAACTTGCTACATGGGTAAGTCTATAACACAACCTTGATACACGTTGTTAATGAAAACGAGCCATTTTCGCAGGTTTATAATATTATCCCGACATAAAATCTTAATAATTTAAAATTATTATATAAATAAATAAAAATTATTATGGAATTACAATAATAATAATAATAATAATAACAAATAATTGATTATTATGGTAGGTATGACAATTTCCCCGAAACTGGGTCCCACCACAGTAAATACTTATTTTTAAATTTGAAATTTATGCCATCCAAAGTCAAGTCACCAAAATAAATAAATAAATAAAAGAATAAAAAAACCAATATCATATTTTCCAGCTATCTTGCGCCACAACTTGTTTAATAATTATTTAAAAAAACAATATATATTTTTTAAATAATAATTAGACATCATTGTTTAGTACAACAAGTTAGAAATTTGCCGACTACTAAACTAAAGGTCTCCACGTCAGATGAGGTTGCCACCGAATTTCCACCTCATTATTTTATTTTAAAATTTATTTTGTTTGTTGCCAAATGAATTGGGGTTGTTTAAGATACTTACTACCTTTTACTTTATCAAATATTACCTAACATAATAATAATAATAAACAAAATAAACTTTACATTAATTTAAATTATTTTATTATTTATAATATGAGTTTGGTCTAAATTATTATTTAAAAATGACCATTAATAAAAAAAAGCAAGAAAAATAAAAGATATTACTATAGTGGAGCATTATGTGTATTTTTTATTTGTCAAAAATGTTTTTAAAATTAAGAATATATCTAAATAACTTATAAAAAAATTTAAAAATGTAATTTAACTAAAAAATATACTAAACATTATTAAATTTTTTGATTAACACTTTAATTAAGAATTAAAAAAAAAACTTTTACTAAAATATTTATACACATTTGAAAAATACCTACAAATTTTCAAAAATAATATTAATAAATTTAAATTTGTAAAAAATAACTGAAAAAGATTTTACCTCGTACTCATAAATTTAAGACAAAATAATTTATCATCCGTAAATAAATATTTTTCCGTTTATATTAATAATCATTTTAAAATTTTATGCAGAATGAGAAATAGAAATAGAATTAGAATGGAAAGTATTTTCTTATTGATATTCATAAGCTTTAAATATAATACAAGCAAGCCACTAATACCTATCACTAAAGAAAATATAAATTAATTAAATATTAAAAATAAAATAAAATATACTATAAATTAAATCATGAAAGAAATAATATTAAGATATAATATCTATAATATATTTCATAAATAATATATCTCAACACTCCCCAAGTTGGAGAGTGTATGTCAATCACATCTAACTTGTTTTTACAGTGTAGGTCAATAACACTCAAGTTGTCTGAGTGTAGGTCAATAACACTTTTGTCTTCCCAGTAGTGAAAATAGAAAGTGTAGGTCAATAACACTCAACTTGTCTTTGAAAAGAGAGTGTAGGTCAATAACACCCAACTTATGTTTGAGAAGAGAGTGTAGGTCAATAACACTTTTGTCTTCCCAGTAGTGAAAATATCCGTCAAGTTAACTTATCATCTGGGCACATTGGTTTGCTTTGTAGACTTTCAAGAAATTATTGAATTTCCAAAAAGGATGCAAAACTCATAAATAGACGGCCTTTGATGTATCACATAACTTGAAGAGTTGCTTCTTGATTTGTGCATAAATGATTCACTCTAGAATTGACAATTTGTTCCATTTAATTTGATTGGAACAAGTGAATATCGTGACTAATCAGAGTGATGAATATAATAATGATGTATTAAATAAACATCTGAAATATTGAAGTTGGATAATAACACCAAGATCGGTGCTTTGGATCACTTGAGAGGTTGTGAAAGAAAATACGAACATCTTGAATATGCCACCTTTGAGCTTGGTGAAAAATTTGAAGATACTTATCACGATGGATGATTGGCGGCGGTAAAGGCTTCACTGATTGAGTTAGGGTTTGACTTTGACTCTGATGCCAAACCCTAACTGAAGAAGAAATTTTGATATTTAAGAATACCAATATCAGTACTCTGATACTATGTTAAGAATCGTAAGCTTTAAATAGAATACACAACTAATACTTATCATTAAAGAAAATATAAACTAATTAAATATTAAAAATAAAATCATAAAAGGAAAGAATATTAAAATATATTTCATAAATAATATAATGACAATAATAAATATATTTTTAAATTTTTTAAATTTTTTTAAAAAAATTGAAAAGTTTTAATAAATTTTTTGAAATTAAAAGTATTTATGTTGAAAGTTGATTAGTATTTTTATTAATTTAACTTAAAAATTATCGAGATTGCCCCCAAATCAATAATCCCGGGTCGGGTCGCGTAAGATCCGATCAAACCCGAAAAATATCTCGTCTGGCTATTGCCACACTATATAGTTCTGTAGACACAGGTCGCGGCAAGCTGAGGCGGGAACACAATTCGTTCGGGTTTTATTTCTGTATTTGTTTTGCAATCGCATCACTCTCAGAATTCAATCGAGAAGATGGGTCGAAACAGAATGTACTGGGATGATTCCATGCCTGTCAAGGTCATGGATGAATCTATGACGAAGTATAAGGTTATCTCTCTCTCTTTCCATCTGTTAATTCTCTCTTTGCAGTATCCAAGAAGTGCTGTTGTAATCTGTCAATCTGAGATTGTGTTGATTTTGTCTTCGTTTGTTGCTTCGTGGCTTTGATACGAACAAATGCTGGCGTTTTTCAGATAATGCATGGACAAGAAGCCGTCTGTGTTCCGGCCGAGGGAGGAGTCTTTAACGGTTGCGGTAAGAACGATGAGCCGAAGAGGTCCGTAGTCTTTTCTTGTTTTTTTTTTGGTATCATCAATCATATCTCTGGAGGTTGAAATGTTATTGTAGTTATTTAAAATTCTTGGAAGTTTTGTGATCATGTTAACGGGCAATGTTCTTGTTTCTGTTTGATCCTGTGAGTTGAAATGAAAGTGAAGGCGTGGATATTAATATTTTTGGACCTTGGTTACATGTTTGTGAAATCTTTAAGTTTATGGCGTGGCTGCTAATTTTTGAGTCTTTAATGGTGGTCAGTGGACCAGTCTTGTTTACCTTCAAGAACTGGAAGTGACCTTGGAGAATGTTTTATTCAAGATGAAAGACCTTGCTACTTGTGAGATCCCACATTGGATGGGGAGGAGAATGAAACATTTTTTATAATAGTGTGTAAATCTCTCCCTAGTTAGTAGACACATTTTAAAAACCTTGAGAGAAAGCCCAAAAGGGAAAGTCCAAAAGGACAATATCTGTTAGTAGTGGGATTGAGTTGTTACGAATGGTATTAGAGTTAGACATTGGACGATATGCCAGCAAGGAGGTTGAGTCTCGAAGGAGGGTGGACACGAAGTAGTGTGCCAACGAGGACGTTGAACCCCGAAAGGGGTAGATTGTGAGATCCCACATCAGATGGGAAGGAGAACGAAACATTATTTATAAGAGTATGGAAACTTCTCCCTAGTAGATGCGTTTTAAAAACCTTGAGGGCAAACCCGAAAGAGAAAGCCCAAATAGGACAATATTTGCTAGTGGTGGGCTTGAACTCTTACATTACTAAAGTCAAGCTGGCCGATGAAAATGGTCATAACATACTATTTTGGGAGGAGACATGGAATGGAAATGAAGCTAATTTTCTATGTTCAGATCTACATTTTGGCAGGTTGCAAACGCCATCGTACTAGTCGGATTTAGAAAGCTGATTCTGCCTCTTAGAACTATCTTTTATACAAAACTTGAATGGGTATTATGGTATAAATAGATCTGGCATGAGAATTCTTGAGTTTTAGCAGCAAACCTCTCCTAAAAGACTATCATCTTTGCAAGTATGTTTAAAAGGCGAAAAATCTTCATTTGGGAAGTCTAGTTGGGAATCTTTTTTCCCCATCGGGAATCCTTGATCTTGCCTCTTTCTGTTGAGGATTTTTGCAGTGATGAAGGTGGGGACGACTTCCTAATCCCACCTATATTCTTGATACCCGACTTTCTAACTTCTACCCCAAGCTACTTATGGAGAATGCATAACTTTAAAGTTACAAGTCTTGTGGGCTACCAAGCTACTCTACCCCAGTGGACAGATTTCCCATCACCAAGAAAAACCGCACGCCATAAAGTTGAATGACACTTGAATGACACTTGAATGACAGTCTTTTGATTTGATGCCTTGTCATATATGCTATATGGAGTTATTTTGACTGGTCTCAACTAACACTAGATTTTGGATCCTAGGGAAGTTAGGGTCTTTGCAACCATATAAACATTGTAGAAGAAGAAATGTTCTTTAATGCACTACCTCTTGGCCTCCAAGATATGGGGAAGGCACTTAAAGGCGTGCTAGGTTTAGGTTGGATATTCTGGAGGTGCGAGAAAGATTCAGCGGTGCAATTGCTTTTAGAATGTAGAAAAAACAAGAACATTTGAAAAGTTATTAGAACGGTTTCTGTGGCTGCTGTTACCTACAAAGTTTACTTTAGAGAATACTTTGAGAGAAAAGAAGTGATTTCGTAGAGGTTCAGGGTAGAATGATCATTGTTACTTTCCATTTCAACGTCCTTCTGGTCTGCAATTATGGAAGAGTACTATAAAATTTGGGTTTTTTTTTTTGGTCAAAGACAAGCTAGAGGGCTCTATATCACTCTCCCTAGGTCTTACTGTGGGGTCTCATGTAACAGTCCAAGTCCACTGCTAGTAGATATTGTTCTCTTGGGGCTTTCTCTTTCGGGCATCCCCTCAAGGTTTTTAAAATGCATTTTTTTTATCTACTAGATGTGGATTTGTGTTGTTACAAATGGTATTAGAGCCAGACATCGAGTGATGTGCCAACGAGGAGACTGAGCCTTGAAGGGGGGTGGACACGAAGCAGTGTACCAGCAAGGAGGCTAAGTTTTGAAGGGGGTGAACACGAGGCGGTATGCCAGCAAGGGTGTTGGGCCCCACTTTAGGGTGGATTGTGAGATCCCACATCGGTTGGGGAGGAGAACGAAACATTCTTTATAAAGGTGTGGAAACTTCCCATTTATTTATTTGCTTACGGTGAACTTGGGCCGTTACATTTGGTCTTTAGACCTTGTTCTCTTATTTTTTTTGTGTTATTGTATCTCATTCTTATCAAAGAAGAGAAGGGAGATAGATAGGAAGAAGTGCCATGGCTAAGCCCCTTCTTGTTTTGTAGGATATATTGCAACTTCTCTTCAATAATCTCCACTAGGGAAAATACAGGAAAAATAACATATAGTTATTCCGCTTAATATTTTATTACTCTCTTAATTTTTGTTCATCTTCAAAGAACAGGTGTGTAAATGAAGAGGGCAACGTCGAGTTTGAAGTTAATGGAATTAGAAATGCCTCGGAAGCTAATGAAAATAGCACTGTAGAGCCGCAACAGGGACCCATTGAGCACTTCAATTTAGATCTGAAAGGTGAAGAGCGCTATAACCAGCTACTCAATCAGTATTACGAGCTCGAGGAGAAGAGGCAGAAGGTTCTAGAACAGCTGTATCAATCCGGTGCTGGTGGTTGGAACTACCAGGATGTCAGCGCAGGGTCGGAGTTTGGAACATCTTCTGCTTATCAAGAGCTCCCAGCCTCTGCAAGCCAACCTTCTCAAAACCATCCAATACCCTCCTATTTTCCCTCCAGTTTTCCAATTCAAGCTGGTATGGATTGCTTGTTGTATGGATTGTTTGTTGTTGGCAAGTGGCAAAGTGTTACCCATTTTTCATTCATTGGTCTCAGGTCCTGAAAGTTTGTCCTTCGCTGATGATGACATTATCAAAACTGCAATGGATTCTGCAGAAAGAGCTATATCCTCCGTGAAGACTGTAAAAAAAGGTAGGCATGATTATTTCGAGTCGTATCTTTTTAGATTATCTGTTCGTTGTGTCGTATTGAGTTAACGATTATCCGACGAGCATGAACCAAACCACTTCAGTAGTTTCAACATGATCTTGCATATTTCAGTTGTGCATACATTTTAAATAGCTTTAGATAAGAATCATAAGATTATATGCGTTTGATCTGTTGACATAGAGAAAGAGAGCGAGAAACATGATGATGGGGTAATGGCGCAAAGTGGTCCAGTTGTATACTCTGAAACAGACCTTTCTGCTGTTTTTCATGCTTGGTATTCTGCAGGCTTCTACACTGGCAAGTACGTTTTGCTTGAAAACGTTCTTTTAGACACTTAAAAAGTCGTTCCAAATAGGCCCTTTAAAAAGATCGAGTCTAATCAAGTGTGTAATAATCTCGATCTGTTTTGCAGATACCTTGTGGAGCAATCTCATCCAAAGAAACTGTGAAAAAACAAGCTTCCTCCTACAACTCTATAATCTTTTCACTCAACTTTGCTTGTACAGAACAAACCCAACTCTGATCTATAAATGAGTTTCAATTTTCCACTATTTTCGTTTTCTGTTGATTTTGTGACATTTTAGCGCCCTTAGACGTCTTATAGTTATAGCGAACGTCTCATTCGATAACCTATTGAGCTTTTAACTTTTGGTTTTTACAATTGTGGTTGTTTTTTTACAATAGAGATGTCCATGGCGTGGGGATAGGAAGTCTTTTCCATCCTCATCCCGACCCCATTCTTCATTTTTTTATTATTGCAAAAATTTTCATTTATTTTTATAGGGATCGGGGCAAATACACAAGATGAGCAGAATTGGGCTCCAAAATTCATTGTTTTTTACTCAAATTTCACAAATTTTAAGCTTATTAATCAAAATAAAGTGCAATGAATTGGAACAAAATGACTGCCTATTTATAAAAAGTCATGAAAATGTAATTATAAAATAAAAAAAAAATAAAAAAAAGATTTATTATCATATTTTTGGGGCAGATCCCCACAAAATCTTTTTGTTATGTAATTTTAACATATTAGATACGAGATAATATTTGGTGGTTATCGTTTCCAAGGAAGAATACCGGTTCGGTTCGGTTCGGTTCGGTTTCCGGTTCATAGAAACCGAGAAAATGAACTGGAGTGTTCACCCCTTCTTCTAAGTCAGCATTTTAGACCAAAGTTTTCATTCGTCGTGTATTGAGGGCACAGAAGAACAAGAACTGGTACTGCCATGGCGAGATCCACCAGCAAAGATGCTCAAGCTCTTTTCCAATCGCTTCGTTCAGCTTATGCTGCCACTCCAACAACCCTCAAGGTATGTATATCTTTCACTCTCACATTGTACTCGCCGTTTCTTTCCTTGCCGATGGAATTTTGACCTAGATCGTCTTCTTCGCAGATCATTGATCTGTATGTGATGTATGCTGTTTTCACGGCTCTGATCCAGGTATATGGCTTTAGATCCTTCTGTTGACGCCATTTCGTTGACTATTGTTGTAATTTTGTGTTGTTGGTTATTCTTAGATCTCCGTCGGTTTGTCTTGTTTCGGATTTGCATCGAATTTTTATGATTATTGCATTTGAGCCTTTTCGATTACAGAAAACTGCATGTAATGGAATGGAAATAAAAATTTGGCGTTTCTCCTGTTTTTCGCGTTGATGTATTGTTCCATTATTCTATAAATTATGATCTCGCCTAATTTCTTTTCAACTGGATGCATTCAATTTGAGGATCTTGCCTGTTGTTTTATCAGACTCTATACACTCCATGTTGAATTGTGTATCTCCCCCTTAATCTTCCTTTTGTGCATCATTGTTTTTATGGGTACTCTTTTTTGTTTTAAGAAACATTCTTAAGAAAATGGAAGAATACACAAGAATAGGAATCCTCTCTCTAGCTTAACCGGGTTACAGAAACTTCCATAGTAGCTCAAACAGTGTAAGCTAATAATTACAAAAATAATCTGAGTTGCATCAAGAAGACAATAAAAGTAATTGTTGACTTAACATCCTAAACAAGCCTCTCTCACCAACAGTCCAACAAAGTTATTAGTCTTTTACGATGATCTCATGTTGCATTTTTATCGTGTCTCCTTTGCATAATTGCATGTATTATATGATCCATCTGTTCAACATTGGACCCTTTTCTTTTGTTAAAGTTGTAACTGTATATTCACTGTCCTAAAAAAAAGCTAAAAGGTTTATTCATTGTAAAAGGTTACTCGCCGAGTTCTTAAAGTTTCATGTGTTCCTTGGACAATTTATTTCAGAAATAAGGCACTGCAAGTTGTAAAGTGAAGTATGAACACAGAAGTGTGGCGTTGGAACCTTAACTTGTATTATTCTTGAAAATCGAATATATGGAGTGCAATAAAGTGTGGTTCGAAAACAGCCTCATGACCTTCCGCCTACTTAACCCATCATTTCACACTGTGGAACATGACAAAAATTAACTACTATTAACTGAATGCAACTAATCGAATGGCTTAACACTTGGTGATGTTAGATCTCTGTTTTTTAATTGAATAATTGAGCTTTGTTTCAACTCCATCTAATAAATCCTATCAACAAAAAAAAAGTGCATTATATGGACAAACATGGTAGATTTTGCCCCAAACTTTATAATTCTGGGAGTGGGAGACTTCATTACTTTAGGTCGTGTTTAATAGGCTCAAGGTAAACACAATTGTGGTGTCTGGATCATTAGCATTAACACTTGAAACATAGCTTAGTCATTATGAGTTTTTCTTTATTTGTAAACTGTGATGCAAACTGAAGGGAAATTTTTTTTGTAAGGCGTATGATTGTTAAGATAATGAAAAACTAAGAGAATGATGGTTTTCTTCGGTGCTTGTTCAGAGATATAGGCGTTTTAAGTTTTTATCATACGTATTTATTTTGTAGTAAATTAGGAAAATAAAAATGTTAAGAAGTTTGAGGTACCCAACAGCATACACTTCTTGCACTGGGAGGTGCCTTCATCTTGCTTAACGCGCCTACTCACACTTCTAAGATCTCTGTCTCCAAGTTCTTTCGATGTTTAAAACTGTTCTAGATTAATTTTAACTCATAAATTCTTGTAAACAAACAGGTAGCTTACATGGCAATTATAGGTTCATTCCCATTCAACTCCTTCCTCTCAGGCGTACTTTCTTGTATTGGGACGGCTGTCCTTGCTGGTAAGCAGAATGTATATCATGGTTATCAAAGGACATAATAATGTGAAACAGAAGAACAGTTCTTATTCTGATCGAATTCAATTTTGCAGTATGTCTCCGGATTCAAGTTAATAAAGAAAATAAGGAATTCAAGGTAATGTCTTCAAGCTTTTCTACTTGAGCATGCTTTAACCTTCACCATAAGTTGCTTTACCCGCTGTTTGTTTCCACAAGATTTGAAGGGATTTTAAATCTTGGATTTGAAGTATAAACGGGATTTCAAATCATGTTCTTACTCGAATAACTTTTCGTGCTAAAATGGATACTGGATTCCGAAGTTGAATAATTTGTCCTTAGTTTTCATTTATTATTTACATATTTAGAAAGACTATAGGTAAAATCTTTAATTTTCTTTTCATTTCTAACAAATATCCAAACAAAAATTTTAAAATTAATTCATTTAAGAAACTTATCATCCCTCCATTGATTTGGAATGATTTCTTTTTCTTGATTCCAAACAAGGCGTTAACCTTTTCTTTTGTGCCATATTTCATGGTGGTAAGCAAATTGCCTGATCAAGCATTACTCTTCTCACACCCCCTCCCCATACCTCAACCGAAAAACTGGTTACTTACTGCATTTCATTTTTGGAGTTGTTAACGAATTTTCCTCGAATTTGCAGGATTTGGCTCCGGAGCGAGCTTTTGCAGATTTCGTTCTTTGCAACCTGGTTCTCCATTTGGTAATTATCAATTTCCTTGGATAAACACCTCATCTTGGGTTCTAATTTTCTTCTTTCCTTTGGAGAATTATTTAAACCTAGGAAGTAGCTTATGCTAGAGATTTTCCTTCCAAACTTAGCACATTAGAGAGAGAGAGAGCGAGAGAAAGAAGGCATGCAACTGAGTCAATGTCATTCTGAGTACTTTTCTACAGTAATGTTTTTCCAGACAATGAAATACGTCAACATTTTCTGGCCATTATGATGCAACAGTGAGAACTATGATTATATTTTCTTGCACTTAATCAAGGAAGATAACAAATTTGGACAACAGCTAGGACCCTTTACCCCCACATAAAAAAAATGAGAAGTACAAAGAAAGAATTGCCACAACTCTTGAACATGCTTGAAGATAAAATTGCGAATTAACTCTGCATGTTCTTTTTCAATATGGTTTCCTCTAGAATTTGGTTATACATCTCTGTGCATGATTTATACAAAGAATGATTATATGTTAGTATTCCTGTAATATGGAACATGTGCATAGAGAAATTTATGCATGGCTGAATTACAATATTCTCTCGTATGTCTAAATGGTATAGAACTTTCAGTAAAATTATTTTAACCTCATAATTTCTTGAGTGAGTGAGATGGAGTTTGCTAAGTTACAATGAACACAATCCATTTTGTTAGTTTTGAATGTTATGAAGAAAATATCGTCCTTTAAAATAGAAATATAATCTTCAACACCATGCCACTTTAAAATTTCTCCCACATGTATAAGCTTTGAGTCTTATATATCTAAGTATACCATATTATATACATGTAATCTAAATATATTAAATGTGTTTGTCATGTGAACATATGCAACTTGATGTACTGGAAACATCATTTTCAAGAATTATTGTGTTGTGAGACCAACTCAAATCATTGTGTTCTAATTATTAGGCTATCAGGTAAATGATTACTAATTTGATTTTTTTGAGTTTTTTGGGAATCATATATGAAATTATGCATATTTACTTCGGATTCTCTAGGGTTATGTTCTTATTAGCATTTTTGCTGTTGGCTGAAATTACATGCTCAATTTTTTCTTGGTAAATTCAATAAGCAACCTAATTGGTTCTAAGGTGTATATATATATATATATATATATATATATATAATGCATATACTCATATTTTATACTCACCCATATGTAATTATAAGTGTAACTATAGATTATACACTATAAGTTATGTAGAACACCATTTGTACCAGTTTTATGTTCATGCTTTTACAACCTTCTATGCACATTTTTAATTATTAATACACATCATTAGGCTGAAAATTAATTCGACCTAATGTTACATATTATGATTTAATATTCCTTAATTTTAGTTGAGCTAAAAAGTGGCCATTTTTTCTCAAAATTAAATACTATTCATCATTTTTTCAAGTTGGGCTTTTTAAGATCATAAATTCTTCTTGTTGGCCCATTTTTGGGTCAGTTTCTTGGGCCTTGCTTGTTGCAGCCCATCATATTTTTATTTATGTAATCTGTTCAGATTTTTTTGGAATTTTTGTAATGTAAGACGACCTATTAAATTAATTAATTAATTAGCTGAATTGATGGTTTTTTATATATAATTATAATATTTCCTGAATTTTTTTTTTATATTTCATTAAACTATAGATTAATTGCTCATATCGAGATCAAAACATTGATTATTAAAAACATCAATAAAATATTTATATTTACTATCCATTATCATACTTTAAAATTTTCTTATTTGTAGAGCTTTTTTGTTTAAATTATTATTTTCAGATAATTGTCAGGAAGTACCACCAACTGAGCTATATCATTTGACATGAGATGACACGTGTAAAATTTCTACTGGCTGTTAATTTATAATTACAAATAAAAATAAAAAAAGAAGAGAGAGAAAACTCAGAATCTTCAGTCACTGTTTCATCCACCACTTCTCTCTCTTCCTTTTGAAGTTTGTTCAGTAAACAAAGATACACCAAACCCTTTTTCTTCCATTTTTTTTAATATTTTTGTTAAAAAAATAATTTAGTCTCTATAGTTTAAAATACGTCATTTAATAATTAAATATGTCGCTAAAATTATTGATTAAATTTTAATATTGTACGATTAAATTGATTAAATTGACACAAATTTAAGAATATCGGGATTAAGTTAATAATGTGAAAATATTGAGACAAGAAGTATTTTTTTTTTAGTTTTATTTTTATTTAAATAATAATCAAAAGTCTCGTGAGCATAAATTAAAATTAGATTTGCACAGCAAAAGACAAGGGAGTTGAGCTAAGATAAAACAATAAGAAACTAACACATGCCAAAACGACGCCGTTCCCCATGTGGTTGCAAGGATGATCAGGCTCCTCTTTGTCTAATTAACTAATGGCTATCCACGTGGCCTTCGAATAATCTCACATTCTTTTACTATTTTTCTTTTTTAACTTTTAAATTTTATTAATGTTAAAATTATAATTTTGGTATTTTTTTTATTTATAAATTTTACATTTGATTTGTGATCCCTATATTTTTAAAAAATTAAATAAATTTCCAATATTCCAAGGATCCATCTTTCAAAAAAAAAAATTTATTTGTCGCTACTAGATATTGTCCGTTTTTGTCAGTCGTGTATTGCCGTCAGTCTCACGGTTTTAAAAATGCTTATAAAAATGCTTCGTTCTCCTTTCCCACCGACGTGGAGACCTCACATTCCATCCCCTTTAGAGCCCAGCGTCCTCGCAAGCACATCACCCACTGTTTGGATCTGATATCGTTTATAACAACCAAAACCCTCCACTAACAGATATTATTAGTTTTGGCTCGTTTACGTAACGTCGTCAACCTCACGATTGTAAAACACTTCTTCTAAGAGGAGGTTTCTACATCCTTATAACCAATACTTCATTCCTACTCCCGACCGATGTATTGCAACTCTGAGCCTGTTTATTTATTTATTTATTTTTAGTGAAAATTAAAAAAACTAATAAATGAATTTTTCTTAAAATTTGAAATGTAAATATTTAGGACCACTAAATCTTAATGAGAAGCGTGCCGTGGCTGGTTTCCTTTGGAACCAATGCTTTAAATTCTGTTTGTTTCCCGAGAAAAAAAAAAAAAAAAAAAAAAAAAANTAAATTTTCCCGAGAAAATTTTCCCTTTTTATTGAATTTATATTTATTAGGTATGGTTACAGTTCAATAAATCCCATAATTAATCTGCTTATTTAATTCAACCATTGCTTACTATGGCCACACACTATCCCTTTCACATCTCACCTCCCAATAAATAAATTCCCTTTTTCTATACCATACTCTTTTACTACTTACATGATTTATATCCAAATTTTTTATCTCCTTCAGATAATTTTCTTGCATTTCTCGAGCTACGTCGGGAGCTCGTTTAGATCCTTAACTTCCTCACTCAATTTAAGAAAGGTTTTGCTTTGCTTCCTCAAATTAAGTCGGGAGCTTGTTCATTAGGTCCCATATTGATTTGAGAGGAAAACGAAACATTTCTTATAAAAGTGTGAAAATCTTCCCCACAGTAGACATGTTTTTAAATCGTGAGGTTGACGACAATACATAACGGGTCAAAACGGACAATATTTATTAATAGTTGGTTTGAGCGGTTACAAATGATATCAGAGCCAGAAATCGAGCGATGTGCCAATGAGAACACTGACTCCTAAGGAAGGTGGATTGTTAGATCTCACATCGGTTAGAGAGGGAAACAAAACATTCCTTATAAGGGTGTGAAAAACCAAAGTGGACAATATTTGTTAGCAGTGAGTTCGGGCTGTTACATGTCAAGATCCTTGACTTCCTCACTCGATTAAAGAACAGTTTTGCTTCATTTTTCAAATCAAGTCAAGTCAGAAGCTCGTTTATATCTTTAATTTCTTCACCCGATTGAAAAAAGGTTTTGCTTCAGCTCTCGTATTAAGTCGGGAGCTCGTGTAGATCCCTAGCTTCTTTACTCTATCGACAAAAAGTTACGTTTCGTTATTTATGTGCGCTAACTAGGGTTTCAATACTTGCTTACTAGAGATATACTAGCTCATTTAATGCCTTTATTGCTTCAATAAATAAAATAAAATATTCTTTTTCTTACAACTTCAACTAATAATGTAGGATCGTATCCTATTATCGAGTTAGACCTAGACTTAGACCACGATCTCTTTTACGTCATAGTATTAAATATTAATAATTTTTACCGACGTGTTCATTATGCCCGTATTTTTATGCTTATTTTAGAAATATTCAGCGATGTCGACTACAAATATTTTTATTTTAAAAACTGGTACTAACACGTCGAAAAAACCGATTTTTATCCGAGTAATCTCGACATAGTTTGCTCGCACTGAAGTGGTCGGGTAATCGTACCACTAGCCCTTGTTCACTCTTGACGTAACTTTCATCTATTAGTGCTATGTACTTGAATATCATTGACATTACTGTGTTCTTTCTAATCTTAGCTTGCTTCACTTTTCTTATCGGGTAAGTTATATTCTTTTTCGTGATTGGTTAACAACTAGTCTGGTTTTATCTCACCCTCTCGTGTACCTTTTGTCTCTCTATCTATGTAGTACACGTACTCTGATGCTCTTACGTAATTTTCAATTTAGTCCTTAATCTTTTTATAATTTGCAATTTGACCTTTTGGTTGAGAATTTGTAATAACCCAAGCCTACTGCTACCAGATATTGTCTTATTTGAACGGTTTTCTTTCATGGTTTTAAAACAGGTCGGTTAGGAAGAGGTTTCCAAACCCTTACAAGGAATGCTTCGTTTCCCTCTTCAACCGACGTGGGATCTCACAGTCCACCGAGGCCAGCGTCCTCGCTGGCACACCGCTCGGTGTCCGGCTCTGATACCATTTGTAACAACTGAAGCTCACCGCTAATAAATATTATCCTTTTTGGATTTTCACAATTGAACTAATTTCTAAGTCGTTAATTATGAAATAAAAATAATATGGAAAAATCCAAATAATAATAATAATAAGGAATAATTATTAAAAAAAAAAAAAAGTAAATGTGAAAGCTCATTCAAAAAAGGATTTTCATAATTAATTACACTAATTAAAGCCACTTTTTTAAAAAATAAAATAATAATAATTGGAATAAATAAGTCAAATTTAATGAGCTTCCCTTTAACCCTTTTTTCCTTTTTTTAAGATTTTCATAATTATAATGTTTTATGCACTAATGATTCTCAAGTCAAAAACAATTTGTCTCATTTGTCCTTTGCTTTAATAAAGGTGTTTAATTGTGTTCAATATCTTTGATTTATTATTTTTATATTAAATTTTCTTATATATTTATATTATTTATTTATTTATTTTCTAATTAAGTGTGATGTCCAGAGGACAACAAAACATCATTAAGTGTGTGAAAACCTTCCCCTAGCATCTGAAAGCTTTGAGGGGAAGCCCGAAAGGGAAAACCCAAAAAAGACAATATATGTTTGGTGGGTCTGGGTTGTTACAAATGGTATCAGAATCAGACACTGAACGATGTGTCAGCCTTCTCGTTGTCCCCCGAAGGGGGTAGAGACAAGGTGGTGTGCCAGTAAGAACGCTGGGCCCCCAGGATTTGGTGGCGGTTCTATATTGATTGGAGAAAGAAACGAGTGCCAGCGAAGACACGCTAGCCCCGAAAGGGGGTGGGGGGTAGGCACGAAGCGGTGTGCCAGTAAGAACGTTGGGCCCCCAGGATTTGGTGGCGGTCCCACGTCGATTATAGAAAGAAACAAGTGCCAGCGAGGACACGCTAGGCCTCGAATATGCTTAACTCACTTGTTGCTGGGAAGTGAGTGTTGCACAATGATAAGTCTGCTGCTATCAAAGTGCGATTATGACAAGTGGTCCTTAAAGGGAAGCCGAAAAAGAAAAACCCTTTTAATAAAAATGGACAAAACCCACCATTTTTAACATAAATTAAATTATAAAGTAGTTTTTATTAATAATTTACATATATTTTTTTAATTTGAAATATATAACTAAATTTAAAATAAAAAATCAATATTTTTTCAAAAAATTTGATGTAAAAAATAATATATATTTGATTTATTTATTTCTTAATTTTACACTCTCTCCAGGTTTCAGTAGTCAAAGATCAAATAAGTACACACGTGGCGTCTTCAGTAAACTGCAGACACGTAGGGCCTCGTTGTAGCCGTCAGATGTACAATCCAAACAGAATCTCGACCGTTGAAGAGATTGCGGGGCCCACTCTAATATCCAGGTCAAAAAACTAAATGAATTCAGGAAACGTACCCGTACTATTGACTTGACAGTGGAGCGTGAGATCCACGTGCCGTCACCCGAGATCCCGCCCCGACTTTTCATTTTCACGTTTTTGTACCAAAAGTTCACAATTTTCTAATTAATTCTCAATTATGTTAAAAAAAAAAAAATTAGTTTAATATCTAAAAATAAAAACTTAAATTTCAGAACAATTAAATACTTATTCTATAAAATAATTATTCGTGGACCAATGAATAAAATATTTTATTTATTATTATTAAATTATACTCTCTAATTTCACTTAAATAATTAATATATAAATTATCTATTATTTATTAGAAATTTTCAATCTACCAATTATATATATTTATAACAAAATTAAAATTCAATCGAAATAAGGATATGGATTTTTCCCTGGAGTGTGGGGCCCACTTTTTGGTGGCGTTTCGGAAGCACGAGCAGAGAAGCGCGTGGGGCCCAGATATAATTGGTGGGGGATAAAGAAGACATGAAGGGAGGAGGGCCGGATTCAGTGCGAGTACTCCCACCATAATCTCCTACAGTGGCGTTCTGTTCGTCGTCCATTTGATCGCATAGTGCTTACAATCAAATCAAATCAGGTTGTAATTTGTACTAAATAGAAAATTTCAAAAATAAATAAATAAATAAATAAAAACATCGCTATTATAAAAACGACAAATCCATGCCACTGTTATCCATGGAAAACATTCTTAAATCCATTCAAAAAATTATTCAAAATTATTAACTAATCATTTAGAACTCTCAATTAAAAAAAAAAAAAATTCAATTATTTTAATTAAAATCTAGTAGTTTAAAATATAATTTTTAAATAACTTAAATATTATTATTATTAAAAATGAAAAATATAAATAAAATTGGAATCGAAGGTATATTCTCACTGATATTTATAAAATTTAAATAGGATTAAGAAAAATATAAATTAATTAAATATTAAAAATAAAATAAAATATACCGTAAATTAAATCATAAAACATATATTCCATGAATAATATATTATCCAAATATTATATCTCAACAATTATCGAGTCAGATTGTTTGACATGTATTATCGACCAAAATGTTAAATTTTTATTATTATTATTATTAAAAAATTAAAATTTTAAATTTTATAAACTTTTTTTTTTAATAAAATTAATTTTGGGTGAGTGATTGAATTGTCAAATCTGTAATACACAAGTACTGTCACACAAATGTTTACGTAAACTCCTGCTATCACACTTTCATGGGCCCACATTACTTTAAATTATGACTTTTTCTTCCAAAATAATAATAAAATATTTAATTTTTTTAATTTAATAAATATATATAATAAGTAAATTATGAATAAATTTTTAATTTTTTATTTGTAAGTAATATGTAGTGGAATAAAATTTTTGAATTATTTGATAATATTAAAATTGTTTGAATTTATTAAAATTTTAATTTTATATTAGAAATAAAATTTAATTTTTAAAATTGGATAAGATATATGTAGCCTAGGGCATCTTTAAATTTCTAGACTATATTATTAATCTTGATTTTACCCTAAATTTAGTTGCTTTTTTTTTTCTTCTTTAAAACATAGTGGCATGGGTTAGGGTAGCACACTATGTGGACTATCACGAGGTCCACAGAGACGACACATGTCAAGACATCTGACGTATGAACACTTCGAGATGACCTATGAGGTTTAAAAGCTAAAGAACTGTCTAAACGTATCAAACTTGGTCCTGTCTTAGTCAAAATGTTTGCACGTCCACGATTGAATCCCTACGACCATGTTTGGTATTGATATGATAAGAGATAATAGAATATAATGGACTTCGTTCCGTTGTTGGGTTATCAATTCACATTTTAGCTTAGCCCGACACTGCTTTGGTTTAAGCATTGACTTAAGTATCAATGTGTATTGTGAGATTTTATATTGGTTGGAGAGGAGAACAGAGCATTTTTTATAAAACTGTGGAAACCTTTTACTAGTAGATGTGTTTTAAAACTGTGAGGCTGACAATGATATGTAACGAGCTAAAGCGGACAATATTTACTAACGGTGGGTTAGTGATGTTACAAATGGTATCAAAGTCAAACACCAAGCGGTGTTCCAGCAAGGACGTTAGGCTCCCAATAGGAGTGAATTGTGAGATCCCACATCGGTTGAAGAGGGGAACAAAACATTCCTTATAAAAGTGTTGAAATTTCTCGCTAGCAGACACGTTTTAAAACTATGAGACTGGTGATGATACCCAACAGACCAAAGAAGACAACATCTGCTAGTGGTGGGTTTGAGCTGTTACAAATGATATCAGAGCCAAACATCGAGGACTGGGTCTCAAAGGGGGTGAATTGTGAGATCTCACATTGGTTGGAGAGAGAAAATGTGTGAAAATCTCTCGCTAGCAGACACGTTTTAAAACCGTGAGGCTGACAATGATACGTAACGAGCTAAAAAAGACAATATCTACTAGCAGTGAACTTGAGTTGTTACATGCATGTAACACAATACTACATCAGTATATGTTTTTTTTTCCGTAAGTCGGCTCATTTTGTTATCTTAGCAGTCTATAGACTTGAACTCGAGAATAGATACATGCATAAACAAATAACGTCGATCTAATTTTAGGTCAATAGTAGAAGTTAGATGTGCATCCACCCGACGCAATAGCACAATCTTAAAAAGCAACCTGTATTCATTTGGATGTGTTTTTATTGTAAAATATAAAATTTTGAAGGTCCTAGGATTAAAATGAAATAAGTGCAAAAAATTCAAAAAAATATAATTAATTTGAATTTAGATTTATTTTTTGAGATAAAAACAAAAACTTGTTAACTTAAAAGAATACGACCAAAAGTATGAGGGAGCATATAATAAAAATTATATTATTTTTTATGATAATGTATGGGAAGAAAATGTTGAAAATGAAATGATTATGTCTCCATTATGCATGAAAAATTAAAACTAATCATCAACAAAAACATTCATAGCATCTTAGAAACAAAGCCATGCCTCCTTCATATAATATTATTTAACAAAAAAAATAACAATATTTTTCACCTTTTAATTAATTTTTATTTATTATCTACATAATTATTTTTTATTAAGAAATATTAAATTTCACCACAAAAATTAATTTATACCCTTAAATTTTAGCATTTAAATTGTCGTAAAACCCTTCCTTTGAAAATCGTCTATGTATTAATCTCGTATTTATGTACGTTTTTTCTAAAATTTTAAATATTTCGTTTAAAAATTATGAATTAATTAATATAATAATCTAAATCAATCCACTTAATTTAATTTATATAATTAAAATTGAAACATGATTTCAAAATTAAAAAAAAAAATTAGATTTTATATTGATATAATTTTTTTTATTATTAATATAACTTGGTGTAAATTACATTCTTATCCTAAATTTTAATATTAGTTACACATGTTTGGATCTCACAAAAAAAAAAAACTATACTTTTACCCCCCTCTTTTATCGAGTAGAGATCGAACCATCGACCTTAGCATTGAATACCTCTTCTGCAGGGTAGGAGACCGANTTTAAAAATGAAAAAAAAAAACTTAAAACTAAGTTTAATTTTTTTTCCTAATTTATTATTATTTTAAATAAGAAGACTATGCATAAAATAAAAATTATTATTATTAGTAGACAAAATTATAAAAAACACAAAATTACAATATTACCCTCTAACTTAAAAGAATTAAAATTTAGTTTAAAAATAGAAAAAAAAAACTTAAAACTAAGTTTAATTTTTTTAAAATATTAATTTTTTCCTAATTTATTATTATTTTAAATAAGAAGACTATGGATAAAATAAAAATTATATTATTAGACAAAATTGTAAAAACACAAAATTACAATATTACCCTCCATAAAAGAATTAAAATTTAGTTTAAAAATAGAAAAAAATAATAATTAAAACTAAGTTTAATTTTTTTTCCTAATTTATTATTATTTTAAATAAGAAGACCATGCATAGAATAAAAATTATTATTATTAGACAAAATTATAAAAACACAAAATTACGATATTACCCTCTATCTTTCGTACTTGTTTCAAAACTCTTTTTACGTTTAAAAATTTAATTATTTTTTCAAACGTAACAAAAATAATATTACTCCCTTCTAAAATAATATTTAACAAGGTTATTTTTTTATAATTTAATTTTTAAAATTTAGAAATAAAAAAAAATTAAACATAAATATTTAAAAAGGTAGAGAATAAAATAATAATAAAAGAATAATTTAATGTAAATATAAATCTATGATCCAAAATTGTTAAATGGTAATAAATAAATAAATATTTTTAAGTTAAAAATTTTGGATTTTAGCAGTGGCATGAGAGAGAAACAAATATTTTTTGTTCTAATGTCTGAGGAACTGACAATGCAATGAAGTCATGCATATACAACTTTTTCTCTCTCTCTTCACCTTTAAATTCCTCAAATATAAATATAAATAATTTTGTTTTTTTTATTACCATTTTAATATAAATAAATCAGTTGTTTTTAAAAAATTATATGTTTTTTTTTTGTTTTATTAACTTTATGGGTCGACAAGGTCATAGTTTAAATAAAATTAATGAATTAAATAAATGAGTTGGATTTCAAATTATATTAAAATAATTCCCTTGTAAAACTAAATTTAATTTAAGGTAAATTACTAATTTAACCTTATTGATTTGGATTTAGGTTTAATTTCACACCATTTGGTTTTCATTTCATCTCTTATGTTAATTCTTATTATTTTATTTTTTTTTAATTTCACTTGAAATGAACTCCAATATAATAAGGTAATTTATATATGTATTTATAAAAATAAAATTGAAAATTTTAAAATTATTGAAATTAAATTAAATTACAATTTTTATCCAACTTTTAACTGAATTTATAATCAAACCTTTAATTTAATATCTTACAATATATTTGTATCAAATTTAGTCTTTCATTTTTAATAATATAGAAATTTAATATTTTTATTTAAAATTTGTAACAATTTAGTCAATAAAAAAACGGTAAGGTGTAATTGAATTTGATGTGACAGCCTGATCGGTTCAAAAAAATGACACATTAGTGGAATTTAAGTAACTTTCACATATAACCTAGATGAGATTTTCCGCACTCAAAACTAAATTATTATAAATTTTGTTGACGAAAATGTAATTTAATTGGCTAAGGTGTCATACTCTCGATTAAATTTTAAAATTTAAACTACTAAAAAAAATTGTCAATATAAAAATAGTTCATTATATATATTATTATTATTATTAGTAGGTAAGATCACGGATCTATTCATAGGAGACACGTCTTAAAAACCTTGAGAGGAAACTCTAAAAAGGACAATATCTGTTAGCAGTGGGCTTGAGCTACTACAAATGGTATCAGAATTAAGCGATGTGCCAACAAGAAGGTTGAGCCCTAAAGGAAGGTGGACACGAGGTAGTGTGGTAGCAAGAATGCTGGGTCTTCAACTAGGTGGATTGGGGGATCCCACTACAATTGAATAAGGGAACGAGTGTCAGCAAAGACACTAGCCCTAAAAGGAGTGGATTGTGAGATCCTATGAAGAGGAGAATGGAGACCTTTATAAGGGTGTGAAAACCTCTCACTAGCATAGGCATTTAACTTTGAGGGGATCTCGAAAGGAAAAACTCAAATACGACAACGGCTACTAGCGGTGGGGAATTGAAGCTGAGTAGGAGACGACGTTGGACCGAGAATGTAAATCTGGTCTCCGACCCTGTTTTTTTAAAAAAAAAAAAAAAAAAAAAAAAAAAAAAAAANAAGAATTTTAATTTAATATATAGTGTCTCTGTTTGTCTCTGCCACTGGGCTTTCTCTCTCATTCTGTGTTTAGAAATCTGAAACTTTTACATTACAAACAATGATATTACACAGAAATAGCTCTCTCTCTCTCTCTAGAACCCACTTTCTCTCTCCTCTTCCACCTAAAAAAATTTACAATGTTTTGAATCTTTCACTCCATGAATTTTAGTTTCATCCTATTTCCCGGTGAATGGGTTGCATGCTCTCTCATTTGGCCTCCAAATTCGCCTTCTTTCCGCCGTCGCCACCGACTTACCAGATCAGAAAGCGTGACGGCGACAGCGACGGCGACGCCCGCCTTACGGTGGTTCCGAAGGCGGCGGGAGCGCCGGTGGATGACAGTTTGCTGGATGTTTTGATGATCGATACTAAACGTGGGAATAAGATTGTGGGGTTTTATTTAAGGAATCCATGTGCGAGGCTTACTCTGCTTTATTCCCATGGCAATGCGGCGGACCTCGGCCAGCTTTATGATCTCTTCCTTCAGCTTAAAGTTAATCTCCGAGTTAATCTCATGGGGTTTGTTCTTCTCTCTCTCTCTCTCTCTCTCTCTCTCTATATATATATATATATATATATATATTGTTTTACTCTGTTCTGGTTCATGGAGCTCTGTTTTTGTGGAAGCTTTTTTGTTTGTGGCTTCTTGTAAGAGATGCCCAAATGTGCTCTTAGCCGATATTGTTCTATTTGGGCTGTTTCGGGCTTTCTCTCGAGGTTATAAGGAGTGTTTCTTGATCTCACAATCTACTCTTTTGGGGTCAGACACCGTCCGTGACGGACTTTGATACCAATTCTAACAGCTCAAACCCACCGCCTTATATTGTTCTCTATGAGTTTTTTTTTTCGGGCTTTAAAACGCTGTCTGCTAGAGAGAGATTTACACACTCTTAGAAATAATGTTTTGGGATCTCACAATACAACCCTTGAGCTAGTGTACTAGCTGACATAGAGCTCGGTGATTGACTCAACGTCAGCAGATATTGTCTTTTTTTTTGTCTTTTTCTTTGTGGGTTTCTCGAGAGGTTTCCACGCTCTTAATGTTTTGTTCGGTTCTCGAACGAACGATGTGGGATTTGACAGTTTTTTTTGTGTCTCTATCTAACTTTGTTCTGATGAACGGAGGTCTGTTTCCGGTGAAGCTGTTTTTGGCTATGGCCTCTGTTTCTGTGCCATGTTTGATTTTTTACAAGGATTTAGGTTTTTACTGCTCTTTTTCAGATGGGATTTTGAGTGAAAAGTAAAGAAATCAAAATGAGTTGAAATTTACTGTTTGGGTTGGGGGAGATTTACAGCAATTATTTACCGGATAGATGAATGATGGAAAGTGAAAAGTGAAGAAGAGGAGAAGAAGAGAAGGGTGGTTTAATAGTTCCAAAGTTGGGTTCTTTTAAGGTCATTTTCTTACCTTCTTTTTTCTTTTTTTACCTTTTTCCCCTGAAAAAGCAGTAATTTTCTCATCTCTTTTAGCTTCAAAATATGTTTGTTTGATGGAGTTCTGTGCCCTTTGGGGTTCTGGGAAAGTTTGCTTTTTCTCCCTTTTCCATTCTTTTCTCTGCAAGATTGTTTATTAGCTTAATTTTCGAAAACTGTCGATATTTGTTCTCGAGAAATTTTGTTTGTACGAATGCTCTATATTCGTGTTGCTAAACGCTCACGGTCGTTATGAGAAATGTTTGTTAGCACGAGACGTGTGAGATCCCACGTCGATTGGTGAGAAAGAAACGAAGCATTCTTTATAAGTACGTGGAAACCTCTCCCGGAAGCCCGAAAGAAAAAGCCTAAAGAGGACGATATCTGCTAGTGGTGAGCTTGGGCCACTACAAGACGGTTATTTTTACCATTTTTTGAGCTATCCGTGGTTCCATATCGGTGAATTTGATCGCGTTCATCGGTTTCTTGATCATGTTTTTTTCCTTATCCTTTTTATGCAGATATGACTACTCTGGCTATGGAGCTTCAACTGGTAAGGTATGTTGCTGTTCCACTCTATGCAGCAATCTGTTGTATTAACTCTTCCCTTAATGATCCGCGTAGAAATGATCGAGGTCGAACAAGGGAATGAGATTAACTCGAAATAAAACGCAGTAATCTAGGCTATTTGGGTGAATTTTTAGGCTCTAGCAGTCCTTTCGAATGAGGCTTTGTTAGTATTCGTTACGAAAATGGTTAGATCATTGCTATAAGGTGGTCGAATTAGCTACTCTTGTTCGGTTCTTGCTCATTGCTATATGCTTTCTACGATAACTTGAACTCGTAGTCACTATCAGTGAGTCAAATTAACGTCGGTTTTGAATCCCAGCCTAGCGAATTGAATACGTACGCTGACATCGAAGCGGTTTACGAGTGCCTTGAAACTGAGTATGGAGTGAGCCAAGAAGACTTGATCTTGTATGGGCAGTCTGTTGGAAGTGGACCAACATTGCATTTGGCTTCTAAGTTGCCGAGGCTAAGGGGCGTCGTCCTGCATAGTGCAATTCTTTCGGGTTTACGTGTTCTATGCCATGTGAAATTCTCCTTTTGCTTTGACATTTATAAGGTAACGTGCTTATCTTCGACATCGACGGTGTCGATACTTCGTTGTGTTCATTAAGCTTATGCGAACTCTCTCCACTGCAGAACATCAACAAAATCAAGAAGGTGAAGTGCCCTGTGCTTGTGATACATGTAAGTTCTTTCCATCCTTGTTCAACTTGAACTTGTTTCCCGTCGTTCGATTTCGAACCATATCGTTGATTAGATGGTCGGGTGGATACCCGTGCAGATGTTTTCAAAAGTTCGTATCTCTTTCTTATATCGAACTACAATTTTCATACCAACTGCAATCGTTATCGAAGAAGACGAGCTTGTAAATGTTTTTGGATAATATTCACAGGGCACAGAAGATGATGTTGTGAACTGGCTCCATGGAAATGGATTATGGAAAAAGTCAAGAGAACCATATGATCCTCTATGGATAAAAGGAGGAGGGCACTGCAACTTGGAGCTTTATCCAGACTACATCCGCCATCTTTGCAAATTCATCCAAGAAATGGAGAACATGACGACGAAGATTCGCCTCAAGAGGATTCGACAGACGCTCGAGCTACAAACAAGATCCTGTTGCTGTTCGGGTTCTTGTGATGGATGCTGCTGCAGGCTGAAATGCTGTCAGCCAAAATGTCCGAGACCAAGCTGCGCAAGTTGCTGCTCGATACGCTTGAAGTGCCCCAAATGCCCCACATGCCCAAAGTGCCCGACGCCCGGATGCTGCTTCAGCTGCCCCTCCATCTCCAGCTGCTTTGCTTGGATGTGCTGCAATTGCACCAGTTGTTTTCAATGGAGATGCAGCAACTGCTGCAGCAGCTGTTTCCAATGGAGGTGCTGTTGTGGAAGAGGTTCCTCCAATGGGTAAGAGATTGTATAGAATGCAGCGCTCGCTAACACCCATTTTCTAAAATTGTGCAGTAGTTTATAGAACAAGAGAAGTTATTTTTATCAGATAAATTCTTTGGGGGAAAGAAGGTTTTATTTAATGATATTATTCCTTTCAAGTTCTATTTTTAGAAGAAGATTCTAACACCATTTGGGCAGATCTATGTTATCAAAGATGAACTTGCGCCCTTCTGAAGTGATTATCAATCATATCCCACAAGGTTAAGCAACATTTTTTCCCCCTAAAACGTCAATGTTTCTCTCGTCGCCTCCTCAATCAAAGATTCTAAAGACGACCCATCAGAGACTCTTGTATGAACTAGCTTACGTGCACCTCAATCAATCCTGAGACAACTCCTTTGCCTAAACTAACTTATATGTACCTAAATATTTCAAGAGACAAATATATTCTAAAGATGACCCATCAGACTCTTGTACGAACTAGTTTACGTGTGCATCTCAATCAATCCTGTGACAACTCCTTTGCCTAAACTAACTTATATGTACCTAAATATTTCAAGAGACAAATATTCTAAAGATGACCCATCAGACTCTTGTATGAACTAGTTTACGTGCATCTCAATCAATCCCGAGACAACTCCTTTGCCTAAACTTAACTTATATGTACCTAAATATTTCAAGAGACAAATATTCTAAAGATGACCCATTAGACTCTTGTATGAACTAGTTTACGTGCATCTCAATCAATCCCGAGACAACTCCTTTGCCTAAACTTAACTTATATGTACCTAAATATTTCAAGAGACAAATATTCTAAAGATGACCCATTAGACTCTTGTATGAACTAGTTTACGTGCATCTCAATCAATCCCAAGACAACTCCTTTGCCTAAACTAACTTATATGTACCTTGATATTTCAAGCAACGGTTCTTTGTTTCGACAATACTAATATCGTAAGTAGGAGGTTAACATAGCAGATGACATGATACGAAGTTTATAATCAAGCCAACACGGCGTGGGTCAACAATTTTCAAACATGAAAACTCGAAAAGACAGAACAGAAAGGTACAAACAAGTAAAGACTTGCAAGGTATATTCATTTTTTTTATCCAAGTCAACAATAATTAATGTGGATGGGGTTTTAGTACAGACGCTAAAGTGAAGTGTGAATGCTACAAGACTAATTTAACACGCTGGGGGCTTTGGCAGTTAAGGAAGCACCCCAAAGAGATATGATAATATGGATCACAGGAATAAACAATCCTAAAACTATAATAGGTCAGCAGCTTATATAAAAACTCAACCTACAAGCTAGGAGACCTAAAATTTTGGGGTTGTTGACAAATTAGTTAAGGTTATGCGCCTAAAAATGCAGCAAAGCAAGCAGGGAGAGCATTCAATTCTTGATACCAACTTGTACAACCTCCGACTCTGTAAGTTGTGTGGTTTCGTTACTCGAATGCTGGCCGTTCCTGCTGGCCCTTACTTCTTCGTTTCCCGTAACTTCACCGAGTCGTTCCTGCAAAAACAAAATCCAGTTTATTAGATGGGGCAAGTTAATGCCAACATATATCTGTTGCAGTGAAGAGGAAGCTTATTTCCCAACGCTTTTCATTCAAACAGCACATATGATGAAATAGATTATAATATCGTGGCGCCATAAGGCTCTCTATCCAACCGTCTCGTTTCGTTTACCAAAGTGACAGTCAAAGTGAGTTCAAGCAATTGAGGGAGGAAAAGAAGTAATTTTAGTATTACCTTCAGAGAAGTATTCTCTGAAAGTAATTGTTCATATTCACTCCTTATCCGGTTCACTTCAGACCTAAGACTGGCATTTTCTTCTTGTAAGGCTTCAGCTCGGTGTCCTAGTTCATCACACTCTGCCTGAAAAGCATGAATTCAGAGCCAGTAGGTTATAGAAGAAGCACAAGATATCAGGTCTACCAACAAGATTACAGTTTCCAGTATGTGTTTCAATACCTGCTTGCGTAACCGGGATCGCCGTGCAGATTCTCTATTTGATTGCTTTCTTCTCTGTCTTTTAAGCTCTCTCTCATCCTAAATCCAAATATATAGATATTATTTTTGTTTCGTTTTTCAACTTCCAAGACCAACTTTTCGAATTATAGATATTTTATGAACAACAAAACTTTTCATTGAGAAATTTTCGAGTCTATTAGAGCTTACCTGCAACCAAAGCTGTGACTGTACACTATCCCGAGATCCAACTAATCCTCCAGCTACTCGAGTTGATGGAACCTTTCCATGCATTGCAGGGATAGCGGATGATGCACCCCAATAGTCCATTCCAATATTTAAGTTGGTCGTGGGACCAGGAATGACTCCCGGGGCCCCAGCAGCAGCCAATGGAATGACAGTCATTGCCTGAGTATTAGATCCTCCATTTTGAGTACCATGCATGGAGTTGCCGTTCTGAGATGCTTCACCTGTAAAAGGCAAACATTTTTCACCATGTCTGGGATGATAACTGTCAAGATGAAAGAAAAAGAAAGAATCAAACCTTCCAAAGTGTCTTGCCTGGAACCTAACTTAGGTTGTGATTCCTACAAAAGCAAAATACTACTAGATCACTTTATCTCGAAAGAAAGACCGGAGCAGCGGTTTAAAAAAAAAAGGAAAAAACAAAAAAAATAAGCACCGAACAAACTTGACATCATAGCTACAGAACTAATAAACTGTATCAATATATTTACCATTTAGTTCATTCTCCCCCTCAATCAATCTAGTTTTACATTTCAACTCATATTGATCAAAAATCTGATTCAAATCCAATATAAGTACACCAGAAATGTACTGAATCGATTTTTTTTAATGAATAGATCCGATTGCAACTGATAGTATGGAATTCAAAGAATCAAATAGGAAATGATACTCTTTATCATAGAACTATAATGATATATACGATCAACCAACATTTATCAAGAAAAAGGGTCGGAAGAAATGGTTTGATCCTCTTCCTCTTATTTTTCTTTCTCGATCCGAGAGATCCATGAATCGGGATTCTAATGCATATAGATACAAATGGTCCAATGGGAGCAAGAATTTCGATAACATTTCATTTCTGCTCTTCTGAGCAGAAGAGCCATTTTCATTTACCTATGGGAACGCTTAACTTTCATCATACCCAAGTTTCCTCATGGTTGAAAACATCATTTGACTTATATCACTGGGCAATAGATGAATGAGGTAAGAGAATGAAATTGGTACTCATTCTTCTTATCTTTCTCTCCCCCCATTTTTTTCATTTTGTTTGGTGGGGGGTGGGGGGGGGGGGGANTCATTACGGCACGTAATACTAGTTTGACTGACCTACAGAAACATAATCTATCCAGGTCACATCCAGAAAATGAATAAAGTCGATCCATGTGAGATGAAAATGTCAACAGACAAGCAATTACCACTACTTACATTTTGAGAATTGGCATCGCTTCCTTCACTTGTACCTTCGCTAGCACTCTCACCACTACAAAAAACCAGATAGATTCATATTACCCAAGATTCCAATGGGCCGTCAATAAAAACTGTAGGACACCAGTTTTCAAGAATGTGAAGTTGATAATATCTAAAATCTTCAGTGATAGACAGTCCCTACAACAACGTTGTTCATGCAGCTGCAGAGTCCCCCCACCCGAAAAAAAAAAGGAAAAAAAAAAAAAGAGAGGTTAAATTCCATGGACATCACATAAAGCTTCCTGTTTCCAGAGTTCTACTTTGATCAGTTCCAATTACTCCCACTCCCTTGCAGGTATAATTCCGAGAATTTTTTACTCTTTTTTCAAAAAAGATCCGACGGCTTAACCTTCACACCCAAGAAAATTTCAAGAATCTTGTGCATATATATGCTCCCTTGTTGTCAACCTATATTGAATATCGTTGGTTTGATCCCTCCTTAGTGGAAGGGAATGCCTTGACCCAGCATCCCCATGGCCACTATTTCGATTAGTTTGTTTGATGAATTATTTATCATTTCCTATAAAAAATAAATAAATTATATAGCATACACCATTATTAATCGACACGGACTGTGTTCCAGAAAAGATACAAACCTTTTAGAGTATGCTCCATTGGCAGATGTTCCAGATGTTTTACCGAGCTCATTGTTCTTCCCCGTAATCATGTTCAAACTGCCCAAACTTCCTTTTGATCTTTTAATTGGAAGCTTTTCCTTCACTTCAGGTGGCTTACCCTCCCCATCTAAGCTGCCTGCTGTATTACCCTATATACGTCTTCACATGTCATTTGTATTCACTTAAAAACAATGATAACCATCATACAATAAGGAAAGAAAGAACTCACAGAGGCCTCAGTGATGCCATTTGGAGAGGGCATTGCAAATGGGCTAAAAGGATACGATCCCTATTATAAATATTAGAATGTGGCATACATAATGAAGTAAATCCATCAGACGAGAATATAACGGAAACTTTAACATAATAAAAAGAAGGTAACTTCATAATGCCCAAAAGTACCGGAGGAATGGAAGGATGAGCATATATGCCACCAGGGGGGTACATTGCAACATATGGATGTGGAGGCGTGCCATAAGGAGGCATAATATGCTGTAATTAAAAACCCACATTTAGATAAATACACATAATATGCAGGTAGTAGAGGATAGAACAAAGTCATATTCCTTAAAGTACTCTCCAGCTACAATTTTCGAAATACTGCACAAAGTTATCAGATATGGCATGGACCATTAGGTTGTCAATGAAACATAGAGATCACTAAACAAAGAAAAATTACTTCAAGACACACAGGCTAAATATTAATAGCAGCGTCATAATAATAAGGAAAAAAAAAAAGAATAGTGCTAAACAGAGTTATGAAAACTCATTTCAAAATCTGAATCCAAGCAAATTACATTCACATGGGTCAAAACGCAGAAGACGTAATACACCTAAAAAACCAGTGCGTAGCCAATGTACCTGAACTCCCCACATATATGGGTGGGCTTGGGGGCTTGATGCCAAGAAACCATGCGGAGGCATTGGAGAATATGCCTGAAATAAAAAAGAAACAATACAATGATCTAACCATAATTCCGTGCCAACCAACAAGACTAAACTAATTTTTTTACGCCAATCTGACCTGAAATCCCGACCAATCAGGATTAACTGCGCCAGCGCTAGTGGTTGAAGTCTGCTCCTATAAAACAAAGACAATAAATTATCATATAGAACCTTGTGGACCAACTTTAAAGAAAATTAATCTAACACTTGGGAACTGTTTGCTTATATTTTCTGTGATAGAAAATTTGAAGCTGTTTTATATCACTGTTCTAAAAAAAGTGGTCAGGATCATGCAGAACCTGTGAGGAATGACTTCAAGGAAAGTGACACAAACACTATGGAACTGTTTGCTCATATGTTACATTTTCTGTGATAGAAAAATTTAATTTGTTTTTTAAAGAACTGTTCTATAAAAAAAAAAATAAACAAATAAACAAACAAACAACGTGGTCAGGTTTCATTTAAAACATAATACTGGTTTGATCTTGAAATTACTAACCATTAACCCATATTTTTTAAAAAAAAGAAGAAGAAGAACAATTCATGTGCAACAACATTCTAATGAAAAGCAAAGAGAATGAGTTCACAAAAAAGGGGGGAAAAAACCTGGGTGGTAAGCGGCGGTGTCTTGGTCTCCTTGTCTTTGGGTGGTTTCTCCATCTCACTGCTACTCATGGTTCAGCTTCACCATCTTCCAGCCATCCCCCAAGCCTTCAAACAACAAGAAACCTAATCCTTAAAACACTGTCGACTGACTTTACCACAAACGCTCCTCGATGAATCCCCATGAACACAATCAACAACTTACTTCAAATTTAAAAACCGAAAAAATTTCGTTCCCACAATTCACAATCCCATTTCAATTGTCCAATTCGAAAGCAAACCAAACATAGAACATGAAGAATTCAAGAATTACAAGCACACTATTCCATTCCCTACATGCATGAAGCTAAACAAACAACGAACAAAACCAAAAACCCTAAAAAAAAACGAGAAACGGCACAAAAACACCCAAAATTCCAAATTGAACAAGGTAAATCTCTTCACTTACCAAAAGTCGAAACTTCAAACTCCACTGGCGGAAAAGAATTCGAGACCAAATTGAAGGAGGCTCCAAAGGTGATCAAACGACGAAGACGAAGTCTTAATTGGATAATCAGTGCAGCAAGGCGATTCGAAGAACAGCGATGGCGAATAATGAAAGGAGAAAATTGGGAAGGATTGAAGTTCGGAGAAGAAGTGGAAAATGGGAAGATCGGAAGAGGGATGCAGGAGGAGGACGATGAGGATGGTCGTACGGAATTACTGTCTCTCTCTCTCTCTCTCTCTCTTTCTCGAAGAAAAGTTGCGAAATCGCCGTCTCGCTCCTCAGCCTCAGGGCATGAGCCACTCCATTTTCTCTCTCTCATGGTTTCGGCATGACTGCGACTCATGGGCCGAAGCCCAAATCTGTTTTATTGTGAGCCCAAATTAATGGGCCTGGCCCATCATTATATGAAAATTGTGTAACTGAGGGTATTTATCGGCCCAACCAATTATTTTCATTATAATTTTTTTAAAATACATTAAAAATATTTTAGTTTAATTAATTCGAGTTCTTTTAGTTATTTATTTAATTTTTTAAAAATAAAAATATATGTAAAAAATATTACATTAAGTTTTGCAACTCAAATTCATATATATATATATATATATATATATTTATTTATTTATTTATTTATTTATTTATTTATTTATTTTAGTTATGATAAAAAAAAATTATAAACTTTCTTTTAAGAGCTTTTAGCATAAATAATCGAAAAAATAGTTTTAAAATATAAAAAGTTAAAATAAATAATTTTAAACTATAAAAAAATTAAAATTAATAAATGTATATATAATTATATAATAAACAATTTTTTTATTGAGTTCAAATTAATTTTAAATTTTTTTTTAACTAATTGAAAATTTCAATTATTTGAATTTAATTTGATTAAAATAAGTTATGTATAAATAAATTAAAAAATTAGGTTGAAAATTAAATAAAACATTTTCTGAATTATTTCAAGCAGAGAGAAAGTTTGGTCGCAATAAATAAATAAATAAAATGAAATTGAAAATTGGAAATTGGAATTGTAGCGCTCAAGCTCGTCTTCGAGCTTGAAATTGCAGGAAGCAGTGCTTAGAAATTCCAGAGATTTTTTCCCTTAAAATGTCAATTTCGAATGCAATTCTACAGTTCTAGTTTCACACGGAGAAAATTGCCGAGCGTTGGGTTCTTGTAGTCTCTGAGTTGCTCTATTCTCTGTAAGTTCTCTTGAGTTTTTCGCAGTATTATTGCCTTTACGATTTTCTCAATTACGGAAGTTTTAATTCTTTGCTGTATCATTTTTCAGAAGATTTGGTTTCATGTTAGAGTCTGTATAAATTTGAGATTATCTCATTAAACCCTCATTATGCGAATCGATTCTAGACTTTGTTCGATCAGTTATTGTTGTTGTTTCTGATTTATGTTTGAATTCATTTTCGTAGGATTTTTGGTTCTTAATCGAGAAATAAGCGTTCAAGAGGAAGATATACGTAGTTTAGGTGTAAAATGATTGATCTGTTTCTGGCTGAGCCTGTCTTTAACGAAGAAGAGGATGTTGGCTCTGCGAAGTTGAGAATTTCTTTGTTAAGCAGATTAGAATCTGTTTTATGGAAATTGCTGGCTTCTGGAGGACGGTCCGAGGTCCGATTATGGCTTTATAATACTATAGCTAGTATGACATCTATCAGTCCCCAGCATCAGCGAGAACTGTTCATGACCTTTCTGAGATCGAAGCCACTGAATTGGGACTTTGCATCTCACTTGCTGCAAATGCTCTTTGAAAAGAGACCACGAGAAGCAGGAGTTCTCATTGCCAAGAGAAGCTACATCATGGAGAAGTTTTTTGAAGGTTAGAGTTTTTTCTTCTCTGTCAAATTTAGCATTGGCAGTTCCATCTGCTTGCAAGAACACTTGACTAAATCTTCATTCTTTCAAATTGCTTTACTGGAAAATAATAACCCGAAGCTTGTTCTTGAGGACCCATTGATGAAGAATCAACCCAAAGGAAACCTTTGATACCAAATGTTATGTAAAACTTGGGTTTGATCTAAAAACATTGTTAAATAACGAGAACTTTAGATCTAAATTATCCAAGAATCCGAAAAACAATAAGAATCAATCCAAGGAAAAGTTTTGGAATGGATTACCTTGATGATCAATATCATAAGTAAAGAAAACTCGTTTCTAAACTCGTGATTCAAATCATTCCACAAGATAGTTTGATCAAGATTACTTGAATGACTCTAGCATATAAATCTAAACACAAGTAATGCAACGGAACAAGCTCATGGCTTAAGAAGCATAATATGCAACTTTCATTCGTACCACCCACTGTGTTTTTTGGGTATATGTAGATTTAAGAAGGATGGACATGAATGTGAAACATGGACACAACACAGCTCAGACATGTATTAGAATATAAATTTTAAATACACACTATTTTTGTACATCTCAATTCTCTTGCTAAGAGTCTGTTTTAGTTGATAATGCCTTGCATTTATGATACAATGCTTTATGTTATCAGTGTTGTTAATGAAATGTATGCTTCTCGAAAACGAAATTCAAAGTCGATATTACTTTTGCATTTATATGTATTTCATTGTAAAAGTCTGTTATAGTTTCCTTGTCTATCAACGGATTTTATCTTTAACTTAAGACATTGCAACTGCCTCCTTTGACAGGGGAGTTTGTTTATTAATGACACAACATACTATTCAATTGCAATAGAATGGTTTGCTAGTTCTGTCTTTGATGATTTGCTTTTTCGCTTTCCATGCAGATTCCTGATCATGCTATCGCTCCTTGATTCTGCAGGAAACCCAAGACGAATATCTCAGTGGTTTTCGAATTTTGCTACAAATGGTGCATCTGATCATGGAAAAGGTGCCAAGGCCTTGGCACAGTTTTCTTTTGTAAATCGAGACATTTGCTGGGAGGAGCTTGAGTGGAACGGGAAACACGGGCAGTCTCCTGCCGTGGTTGCGACAAAGCCCCATTATTTTCTTGATCTGGATGTGCATCAAACTGTGAAGAATTTCATTAAGAATGTACCTGAGTTTTGGTATTCCAATGAGTTTGCGGAGTCACTAAAAGATGGTGAAATTTTGTTCCTCGATACAAAATTCTTTGTGAAATATCTCTTCGATCAAATGCTTAAAGATGATTCAAGAGATGTTTGGGATGCCATTAATGAGTTCCTAACGCAGGAGTCATTTTCTTCATTATGTCAACACCTCCTTATTACTCTTGAAGAAGCTGATTTCTGCTGCTTTCTAAAAATGCTATGTAAACTTCTCCGCCCCAGAATGGAAACCAAGGATTTTGGTAATTCATCTCTTCTGTTTGAGGTCATACTTTCTAAATATGGTGACGCTGAATCTCTAGATCAGATTTTACTATTAAATGCTGTCATTAATCAAGGACGCCAACTTTTACGGTTTGTACAAGATGAAGATGCAGAGGAAGAATTGGATGAAATCAAGACTATTATTTACGAGATTTCAGCAATCTCAAGCGACACTCATAGCTTATCCCCGCTATTGAAAGAGTGCTACAGGAGAAAAAAGACAATAGAGGTGATAAAATGGCTAGGGCTTCAGTCTTGGGTTCTTCACTATAGAATGTCAGATGAATGTCAAACTTCTGAGTTATGGGAATCCTTGTTTGTTGATAATGGCATATGCTTCCGAAAATCTAATGAATATGCATTGTTAGATCACAGCTGTCTATCAGAAGACGATGGTTTTGAACCATGTAATACGGCATCAGTTAAATCTAAGAAGCGAAAAAGAGTGAAAAAAGGTAGAAAAAGAAGAAAAAGGAACTCTGATGATGAGGATAGCTGTGACGATGAGCTGTTAGACTTTGATATTAAAAGGGATAAAACGGATTTGAAGTTAAACACTGGAAGTTGGTTGCTTTCCATTGACAACTATACCGTACCATGGAATGCTGTAAGTACACTTATCATCAACCCTCATTTTTGTGTCTGATTTTTAGATTAATGTAAATGGTCATGGTATGAGGGTACATGCTTGAGAATGACTGTTGAATATGTTTACTTACCAATTTATCTGGGCAATCATTTATTTCTTTGGCCTTAGATTCTTCCTTGGTTGTGGCTTGTGTACCTTTCATAGACGGTCCTGAGTCAATTCTTTGTTTAATGCCACATTAGTTCATATCAAACTTTTACGGCTAGTTCTTAAAGAACTAAAGTTTTCAATAGAAGAGAGCTCCTATTCCCAATACGCAATCTGGCTGAGGAGGTGTTATTCCATCCCCATTAAAAGAAAAGGGGGAGTTTTGTGAGGCTGGTATTTTACCAATTTTGTGGAACATCGGACTCGTGAGAAACAACAGGTTACTTAAGGGGAGGAGACATCTTAGAAAGGTTTAGTCCACAAAGATTCAATACGGACCAAAGATTCAATACCCCTCCCCGTGTCGGTGCTTAAAAAGTTTTGTATTTATCGTCTGTTACTTGTTCTAAACAGTTGGAACTTTTTCTTCCAAGTTTTTTTGCCATTCTTTTTGTTTTTGCTCCATTTGATGTGGGCTATGTCTTTTCAGTTGCTCTATATAGAATTTTTATTTAAAA
Organism: Cucurbita pepo subsp. pepo; assembly: GCF_002806865.2. Taxonomy (NCBI): domain Eukaryota; kingdom Viridiplantae; phylum Streptophyta; class Magnoliopsida; order Cucurbitales; family Cucurbitaceae; genus Cucurbita; species Cucurbita pepo. Next base: position 6,971,503 of record NC_036645.1, read on the forward strand.
ATAACACAAATGCATGTTATCTGAAGCTTGGCACATTACAAATCTGTATTTGATCCTATGGTTATTATGAAATACTTGATTACATACAATATTTTTTATAAGAAGCAAAGGTCATGTTTTGGTGTACATTCGTTCTATCGATTTTGCTCTTCAGCATATTCCATTTATTCGAAGAAATTAGTTCCTTGAGGAAGGAAACAGTTTCTGCAGTTCTCTGATTATATTCCTCTCTTGTAGATTGATCTACCAGAATACCTATCAAAGCAATGTATGGCTTCATGGATGAAATGGCTGTTTTCTAACCGCGAATGAAGAATGAAGCTTTGCTAGTAGTGTGAAATATATCCAGCATTGGGAAGGAGGCTGGTTACGATCTTCGGAAACCGTGATGGCGCAACAAGATCACTGTTACCAACAGATATAATCGCGATCAAATGAATTGGTAAGGCAAGGGATCATGTGATGACCACAGGCTCGTTGTACTACTATACATGGTACCAAGTTTTCTTAATAGCCTTTTTGTTCAATATATTTCTGTCATAGAATACAATCAATAATGTCAACTAACGAACTACATCTGAATTGTATCATTGTTCTTTAACTGTATGCTGTTGCTGATCAGAAGAATATATATATATATATATATGAGGATTAGAAGCTCGTATTATATTTGCCACTTTTACTGCCTTTTTTTGGTAGAAGCAATGTGTTTAGTCTTGGAATTGTTTGTATATAGAGTATGAACTCAAATTCTAATTTTAGTTCACTAAATTGTTGGTTCTGGTGGTTTATCTTGTTCTAGTGATAAAAATCTCTCATTCCTGCACCACATTTTGTAGATGTAGCATTTACGGATATTATGATTCACTTAAAGAATCAAAATCTCTAAACCCATGTGCTCGGATGAAAGTTGGCCTTAGTAATCCGACGATGCCGAGTGGAAGGGTCGTTGCTCAACAGATAAAAGTTACTCTACAGGTAACAGGCTGATCTTCTCCAAGAGCTCACATCAACGGGAAGGTTTGACACCTTGATGTTGGCTCTTCGCCACCTGGGGTTGTAGTATGTTCCAAGGGTTGGGTTGTTCGCCCATTCAAGCGGTACGTGACAGAAGGCTTGATCCTCATTGAACCTTGTCTCCAGCTTTAGGGTTCAAATCCGAGCAAAGCACAAAGAGGAAGGGGAAAATACGACCTTACTTGAACAGGATTTGCTCTTTAGACTATGCGGTGCGGGTGCATCCCGACCTCGGAGTTCTAAGAAGGGGGAAGTAGAATGGACAATGGAGGGGAGGGTAAGTGTAAAATGAGATTAAAAATCCAAACAGGTGAGAATTATTTTAGCAATACATTGTGGTTTTTTTTTTTTTTTTTTTTTTTTTTTTTTTTTTTTTTTNGAGTGTTATTGGTAAATAATAAAACCTAACAACGTTTTCTTATTGACCGTTCACGAATTTAACGTAGTTCAATTGATGAAAGTATATAATCTAACAATGTTATTTTATGAATTTCAACGTAACTCTTCTTATTAAAATGTAATCTAACAACATTTTTTAATGAAAAATTAAGAATATCAGCGTACTTCAATTGGTTAAGATATATATTATTATCTAAGAATATAGATGTTCGGATACTTTCGTCTCACATGGGATAACTTTTTTAAAAAAATTTAAAATTGAAATATATTATTAATAACCCAAATAAAGTTTTTTTTTTTAGGATTTAATTAATAAATAATATAAAATTGATTCTTCATTATTAGTTTGTAATGAGATAAAATAAAATAAAAAAATTGAAAAAATTATAAGGTTAATGAAACATTCTAATTATGATAATAATCCATATTTCTTTCTTTATTTTTATTTTTATTTTTATTATATTAGACATTTTTTTCAAAAATTTTTAAAATCGTAAAAATAAAATTATGAGCTGTGATTAATTCAATTTTGTAGATATTAAATTTTTAAGTGTTATTAGATAAAAGAAAAATAGAAACAAAAATAAAACCCTATTTCTTCGTTTATATTCTGAAGGCGGCGTAAACCGTTGGGGAATTCCCTCCGCCGCGGGCGCCGTTCTGTAGAAATGAACGGAGAAGCTGAGCAAAAACCAGAGGCTCGGCGTCTCCGAGAACTGGCTGAGACGAAGTTCAGAGATTCCAATCTCAAATCTGCTCTCAAATACGCCAAACGAGCCCACCGCCTCGATCCAAACCTCGACGGCGCCGCTGAAATCCTCACCTCCCTTCAGATTCTCCGAGTTGCCGCCGGCTCTCCGGATGAATGGTACCGGATTCTTCAGGTGGAGCCCTTCGCTCACATCAACACAATCAAAAAACAGTACAAGAAGCTGGCTCTGCTTCTGCATCCCGATAAGAATCCCTATGCCGGTTCCGAGGAGGCGTTCAAGCTCGTCAACGAGGCGTTTCGCTTTCTGTCCGACAAGGTTAGGAGGAAGGAGTACGATTTGAAGCTCCGGATACGAATTCAGGACGAGAAGATTGGAGATGCTGATGCGGAGGTTGCTACGGAGAGCGAAACGTTTTGGACTGCTTGCTCGACTTGCCAATTGTTGCACCAGTTTGAGAAAAGGTACGTAGGCTATAATTTGGTGTGTCCTAGTTGTAGAAAGAGCTTTAAGGCCGTTGAGGTCGTGCATAATGAACCTGAAATTGTGGAAAATGGACACATGGTTAGGGGTAGAAGGTTGAGGAATTTGAGTTCTAGGCAAAATTCTGGTAGTTTTCAGGGATTAGAACCACCTAGCTCGAGAAAAAAAGTGAGTACCACTCAATCGAAGAGAAACTCTTCAGTGAAGAAAACTAGCGGTGAGAAGGAGAAGGGTATGGAAATGAATGGAAAAGCTGTTTCTGTAGAAGATGAACTTAGAAATGGAGACTTGGAGGAAGAACATGATAGTGATGATGAGATATGGAGTAGAAGAAGATTAAGAAGTGGGAGTATGAAGAAGAAGATGAGTAGTGTTGGTGAGATTTTGGAGAGGTCTAAGTTGAAGCCTGTAAAAATGGAGGAAGAAATGATGACTTTGGCTGAATTACAGTCTCAGGTGATTCGGAAAGCTCGAAAAGAGAAGATGAAACTGAAGTTAAAGGAGGAGGAGGAAGCAGAGGAAAGAGAGAATAAGAGGAAGAAGGGCGTTGAGGATGGTGACGACAACGACGGTGACGAGAGACTAACCTTGAAAGAGATGGAGGGTCTACTACGGATTCGTCGGCAAGAAGCATCGAAGAGGGCCAGGTTCCCGAGAAACGAAAAACAAAGGAACTTGAAGAAGGATGTGAATCTGGAAATTAAGAAGCAAGGATCTTCTTGTGATTTGGATATGATGGTGGAAGATTCAGATTTTTATGATTTTGACAAGGATAGAATGGAGAGAAGTTTCAAGAAAGGGCAAGTTTGGGCTATATACGACGACGACGATGGAATGCCGAGGCATTACGGTTTGATCGAAGAAGTTACTGTAAACCCATTTGAGGTGAAGATGAGTTGGTTGGATGTTCAAAACAATGGGGAAGAAAGGCTACTTTCTTGGGAGAAATTGGGATTTCATGTTTCTTGTGGTAGATTTAAGGTCTCTAAGAAAACAACCATTGATTCATTGAACATTTTTTCTCATGTTGTGGATTGTGAAAGAGCAGCAAGGGAAGTCTATAGGATTTATCCCAAAAAGGGTTCAGTTTGGGCACTTTACAAAGAACAAGAAGCTTTGGATGCTGAGAAGAAACGAAACGTTTCGAATAAAGAGAAGCGAACTTACGACATCGTGGTGTTTCTAACAACTTATAGTGAGATGCACGGTTTAAGTATGGCTTATCTCGAGAAGGTTGATGGATACAAGACGATATTCAAGAGAAGGGAGATTGGTTATCATGCTATTAGATGGTTCGGGAAGGACGATATTCAGTTATTTTCGCATCAAATTCCTACTCGGAAGCTTTCTGTAGATGAGGAACTTGGGCATCTGAAGGACTGTTGGGAGCTTGATCCAGCATCTCTTCCTTCAGATTTGGTAACCACCTGCAAGGGCAGCTAGCATCTGAGTGCAAAACTCCCTTGCTGTTTGTCGACGGTGTTCGGGCGATCTAATTATCGGGTATGTACTTGCTAACCATGTAGGTTAGCATAAGAGAGGCATTGTAGTGTATAGATCAAGGCACAATATCTTCTAGCCATAACCATACTCTTCATAAATCTAATATTGTTCGCCAAGTATTTATGGGTCTCTCTCAGACTTTATGCCATGCTTCTTAAGACAGGATTTGAATTGAGGAGGAAGAAGAAGAAACTTTGTGCCACTCTGAGTTTAGTTTTCTATCAAATTTAAAAAAAAAAAAAAAAAAAAAAAAAAAAAAAAAAAAAAAAAAAAAAAAAAAAANGTTGATAAGAAAAACTCTCATATTTGGCTCCTGACAAAAAAAAACATAGAAAAAGTGTGAGATCTCACATTGGTTGGAGAGGGGAACGAAACATTCCTTATAAGGGTGTGGAAACATCTCTCTAATAGACGTGCTTTAAAATCTTGAGGGGAAGTCTCTAAGAAGATGTATTTTAAAACCTTGAGGCGAAGTCCCTAAGAGACGTGTTTTAAAACCTTGAGGGGAGTCCAAAAGGGAAAGTTCAAAGAAGACAATATCTGTTATAGTGGTATTGAGTTGTTACAAATGGTATCAGGGCCAGACACTGGGCGGTGTGCCAGTGAGGACGTTGGGCTCCCAAAGAGGGTGGATTGTGAGAACCCACATTGGTTGGAGGGGAAAACAAAATATTCGTTGGGTTCCCAAAGAGGGTGGATTGTGAGAACCCACATTGGTTGGAGGGGAGAACAAAACATTCTTTATAAGAGTGTGAAAGCTTCAAGGACGTTGGGCTCCCCCAAAGGGGGTGGATTGTGAAATCCCACATTGGTTGGAGAGAAGATCGAAACATTCTTTATAAGAATGTGAAAGCTTGAAGGATGTTGGGCTCCCCGGGGTGGATTGTAAGATCCCACATTGGTTGGAGAGAAGATCAAAACATTCTTTATAAGAATGTGAAAACCTCTTAACAGATGCAGGTGGATTGTAAGATCCCACATTAGTTGGAGAGAAGATCGAAACATTCTTATAAAGAATCTGAAAACCTCTTAACAGATGCATTATAAAACCTTAAGGGGAAGTTCGGGCAGCGAATTTTAATATTTTGTTAACAAATATGAAATTAATAGTAGAGATGGATGAGAAAACAAGCAATATTTTTTAAAAATAAAAAATCAAATAACTACAAAACAAAATCCAAATAAATCAATTTTTTAGGATAAAATAATTGATATAACCATTTACTTAGCAGAATTACAGTTCCCCAATTCCCACTTCTAATCTTGTTACTATTCAAATCATTCCAACTGATAATAAAAATACATTTAAAAGAACTTCAAAAGGCTACACAAAATACCATATCCTTCCAAAGCACTTCCAAGCATAGTTTCTTGAGTTCTACTTGAAGGCTCTTTACTTATTGGTTACATTACTACACTGAAATGCTGCACCAAAACTTTGGCAAGAAGAACTCTTCACAATCCCAGTTTGAATAGGCAGGGAAACTACAGATGAGTATCATTTAGAAGAAGATTGAACTGGAAAATTCACATTGAGGCCGTTCGATTTTGGAGTCATACAGAGAATTTAATGCCTTCATCGTCTGTTGAAGAACCCTTGAAAATTGCAAGCTTTCCCTTCTGTTCAAGTTGCTTCAATGCTCTCATTAAAATCGTACGGTCAATCCCTTGAAGCTCTGAAAAATAAACGTATTGGTTTGCACAAATAAGGCTTCAATGTGATTAAAGGATGTAAACATTTAGTAATGCAAGTATCAAAAGCATAATCCTATTTGATTCATGAATTTTGTGTAAAAGATTATTTGTCTTTACTATGAACCTTTTTAGAGAATTTAACCAAACTCTTACATGACTCAGCATGAGTTAAGTTCATGCTTCGAGTCTCATCCACTTCATTTGGCATCAAATTTGTTAAATATAATCTATCGATCGGCAAGGACCAAAGAAACCAAAGTAGACATTTACAAATATAAGAAAAGTTTCTTTCTTGTGTGTGGCTTCCAGAACCAGAATCAGATATTCTTTTACACTAGAGAGGAAATGAAAGCAAAAACTAGTACAATTCCAGAACCTTTGATTCTATTCCCTGACATTCCTTCTTATTCAAATAATGATTTTCTGACTCTCATCTACGTAACTAATTTGTTTGCCCATAAAAAGTAAGTGATCTGAGTTATTAAACTTCTATCTTCAATACCTTTTTGTTTTTCTTTTGAATATGAATGTAAGGAGAAAGTTATCTATATTAATGGCTCCGGTATATCTTAAGTTGACAGGTTTAAAAGTTTACAAATAAAATGAGACTTAAACTAAACCAGACCATACAAGTGCGCGGCGAGCCCATGCAAACGGTTTAGTTAAGATATGCCAAATTCCACCAAGTATACAAATGGAACCTAACCATACATGCCCCCCAACTATATCTTCCAAATCGTCCACACTAACAATCCATCCTTCTCCCCCAAAAGGAGATTTTAGTAAATAACCAAATATAACACTTGGGCTAAGGGTCAAGTTGGTAATTTTTCTTACATCTCCCCCCCCCGGAGCCCAGGTATCATATACGCCCCCAAAATAAAGAGCTTTGAATACTAGAAGAAAAGCACCTATACCTAACAAAATTAAGTGAATACCCAAAATGGTAGTCATTTTATTTCTATCTTTCCACACATAACCGAAGAATGGAAAAGATTCTTCAAGGGTCTCGGGTCCCAGAAGTGCATGATAAATACCGCCAAAACCCAATACTGCGGAGGAAATTAAGTGAAGTACTCCAGACACAAAGTACGGAAAGGTGTCTATAACTTCCCCACCAGGACCTACGCCCCAACCTAGAGTAGCTAGGTGGGGAAGTAAAATTNTAGGACCTACGCCCCAACTAATTGTTCATATCAGTTTTGCCAGTGTTACATTTCCCCTTGAGCCAAGTTTCTTGGATTTATTAAGCACCAAGATGTTTTCCATCATCTTTTTCCCCCCTTTTTTTCTTTTTACTTTTTGAGGGAAGTGAACTTTCATTGAGAAAAAGTATTAAAAAATGCAAGAAGGTACAAGAAGAAATTAACCCCAAACAAAAGAAGCCAAACTAAAATAAAATCAGGCTCCAATTAAACAAAATAACACCTGAGGGATAGCCAACTAGAGTTGCTTTAATACGAATATCAATGTAGCAAATTAAAAATAGATTTAGAAATCATTGGAAGATCTAAATCGCCTCAGTAGAAGCAAGGAAAGTACCTGTTCCTCTGGACTCAACTCCTGAACGTATTTCCTCAACTGTCATAACACTATCTTCAAGTCCATTGTTTTTCACCTATTTAATAAGGCAATTGCATAAGAATTTTTCAAAGCACCCCTGGAATAGAGTTTGTTTGGAATGATTTGGATTTTAAGTGTTACAAAAATGTTCATAATTACTCGAACAATCTTTCCAAACAGGCTCAATTTGAGAATGTTGTCCTTCTTTAAAATAATTGTTGTAGTTTTTGAAATAATTGTTTTAATTTCTTTATTAAAAAAAATCAGTTGTAATATAAAGTAAATAAGTGTGGAAATGTGGAAAAATATGGGTAAAAAGGATTTTCAAGAGTTCGTCAGTAGAGGCATCAAACTCTTTGAGAAGTCAAAAGATGCGCTTAACAAAATTTTACAAACCAACACAACTGAAAAGGTATTTTCTTTAGCTTAATTTATAATCAGTCAACATTAAAGAATGTTAAAATTTCCTCCTAATCAAATCCAAATGCAACCAGAAGACTAGAATACTTTGAAAACAGCTTTAATAGGATAATAGCATTTATTACCCTTTCAAAAATCATTCCAAACTCCACCCTAAACCAATCAACTTTAACATAACTATGAGAGTTAACAAAGTATTTAGTCTTACAAAGTGCAAAATGATGTCAGCCCAATCTTGAATCCGGTGCCACAAAATAAGACATTTCCTATGTCCCTTATCCAGCCATTCTGCACGACCTATTGGACAATTAAAGTAACAATTTATCAGTTTTGGGAATAAATGGAAACTGTAAACAAATATAATGATAGAACAAAACTAGAACGGACTAACCATCTGAAACTAAGGCAGAGAGAAAAACTACTCTAGCTTCATGACTGAGAGATCCTGTAGCATCACAACCACACTGTAAAATACATCAAACAACTGAATAGTAGAACATAGATCCATGACTGAGAGTTCTAAACACCAAGTCCAATGTACTATGCTCCATAGAATGAAAAGGTTTCATATAATGAAGCCAATATCTTAATGTTTTTCACACTGTTCATGATGCAACTGTGAATGACTTCATTAGCGTTGATATTAATGCATGTACCAAAAGTCTTAACGGTCAATGAGGACCAAACAAGTTCAGGAATTTACTCTCAATGACAGAATTTGAAAATAGAGGAAATTCCTCCTCGAGTCCAATGACAAATATCTTTTGTGTTCGGCAGTAGTCGAGAATAAGTTCCTTCCAAAGTTGAATTTGCTTCTCACGGGTGTCCTTCACCGGTTGCAAACTGATAAGACATGCAATACAAGATTATAAGTGAAACTTAAGACATGACAAGCTTGATATAAAGTGAAACAGTCGAAGTTATCAATAACAATTTCAGAATTGCAGCAAGGTAGAATTACCAAATTCATTTTTTATGGAAAAAAAAATTATCAGATTCATTCTTATGAGGCAAACGGAGAAGCATAAGTGATCCAGAACCCTGTTATTGTTGCATAACTACTGGCTGAGCAATGAAGTGTTGGTTTTATTCACTCAGGGAAAAGCAATCAAAACCAAGAGATCAACATCTTCAGAAATTGACTCGCAACTTCCAAGTTACTTGGTTAAGCAAATAAACATGTAAAAAACCATGGTAACTGAAACAGGAAAAGGAAATTACGTGAAATATGGAGGGTAATTGAAGAAATGTGGTAGCTTGAAATCTCCCAATTTCTGCATTTTCTCTATTGCGCTCTCTGAAAATGAGTCCTATGGATGCATTTCTCTCTATAACTGAGAAATTTCAGATGGGTGGGAAGAAACTTAGCACAATATCAATAACATAAAGAGATAAATTAACGCAGAGATTCATAAACATGACAGGCCTAACCACTTTCCATTGATGCATAACTATTTTAGTGGTGTAAATGGTTCAATGAGACTAGAGACTTGCAAACTAAGACGAGCCTTGCATTCCATAGCTAGTATAAAGTTTCCTAAATTTTTTTCCTGTTGTTGATTATGATTGGAAATAAGCATGTCAAAGTAGAATCAAGTTTCCGTGTTTTCAAGAATCAGATCGAACTGTAAGGTAAAATTGGTATGGTGAAGCTATAGCTACAAGACAGCATATGGCATGATAACTTCAGAAGCATAAAGTACCATACTGAAAGGACCCATAGTACTGGAAATATCTTGGATGATAAGAGATTCGTGATAAGGCACCTTTTGTGCATCGACTTGAACAAGCAAATTTGTTGAAGAAATACCGAACAACTTCATAACTAGCATACTATTGCCTAAAGGAAAATGGCATATGAAATAGAATGAAGCGAAACCAAACAAAGATGATGACTTCAAGTGAGTCTGGAACGATTTTAAGTATTTACAAGTATTTTAACGGGTTAAAATCACATTAATGATCCTAAAGTAATCCCAAACTTTGCAAGATGATCATTATCTACGATCTAATGCTTGATAACAGATTGCCGCTCGACGCGCAAGCAAAACACGATTTGGTAGCTAAAATTATCGTCCTTGAAAAGTTTGGAATAATAGAACTAAACATATCCAGCCATTTTCGGAATAATTCATGCTTGATTCAGAGTAAAAGAAGCCAAAAAAACTGAGAATCAAAAACTCCAAACTGGAATTGAATTTTTCCACAGAATCTCGCGTATCCAATGCAGATATACAAAAATCTTTCAAAACTCTCCTCAAGCGCAGTGTAATCATAATTTTCCATCAGTGTGTTACGATATTTAGATCAATCGGTGGACGCAAAAAGGAAATTTAGAGACAGAAAAAGAAACTTAAATTGTACCTGTAATCAATCGCGAAAACAAGAAGATCTTTGGATTGGTTGCCAATAAAATCGTGCTTTGTGCTCGCCAAGTATCGAATTTCGGCTTCGTCAATCGGCTAACCAAGAAGCAAGACCGAAACAGTTCGGATCATCGCTGCAGAAGAAAACTCGAGCCCACTTCGGGCCCAAGATGATGAGTTTCCTCGGCCTCTTAAAATACAAATTTAATATTAATAATTTTTATTTTATTTAATAAATTATCGATAAAATTCAATAACTTTTTAGAACAAATAAATTTTAATTTTTTATTTATCTAATAAGACATTAAATTTTTAATTTTATGATTAATAGTAAATTTTTAAAAAATTAAATTGGTCCTTACAATGTTTATTTTTTTGTAATAATTACTTAACTAAACTTGTTATTTGTTTATTAATTAATTATTTTTAATTAATTTAAAATATTATTTTTTAGAGTAGGGTTATATTTATATCTTAAATATAAAAAACTTCAACCCCACTCTATGTTGCAATATTATAAATTAAATAATTACAATTTAATATTATATTAAATTATATTTACTCCACATTTAAAAAAAAATTAAAAAATATTAACGTCAACAAAAATCTCAAAATTTTAATTTTATGAAAATATTGATGTTGATGGATAAAATAAAATATATATTTAAAATTACAAATAAATGTTTTACATATTTTAAAGAAATAATTTATTATTATTATTTTTCATGTTTCATCCATGCTTCAATAGAAAATGTCTATAATTATAAAATATATTATATTTTCCACTGAATTATCATAATTAAATCTTAAAATTATTTATGAGATTTTATCCGAATAAAAATTTTAATAAATTATAAATTTATAGAAGTTTAAAAAAATCACTTTTTTTCTTTAATAATTTATTGATAATAATATATTTAGCGTGAAAAACGTTGGCGATTGAGCGCGCGCAAAAGAGCAAATGGCGTGGGAAGCATGCGAGAGAGAGAGAGAGAGAGAGAGATGTTGACTGTAAACTCATAAGAACTTGATCGATCGTTCTAAGTTGTGTCGCCAATTTATTCAACATTTCTCGACTAATCTCTCTTCAGATCGCATCGGCTGATCATACATTGATTCCGCAGTTGACCAGGAACTAGCAGCGATGGCCGTGTGAGTTTAATTCTTTTTCCATTTGAATCGGAACTATTTTCTTTAGCTGTTGATTCAGTCAATCTGAGGCATTTTGGTAGGATCGTCTAAGCTTTGTGTATCAATTGAAATTTCGTTGCTCATATCATTTTGTCCAAATTTAACAGAATCACAGTGTTAGACGAACACGACTCTCCACAATGGTATGATATTGTCCACTTTGAGCATAAGCTCTCATGGCTTTGCTTTGGGCTTCCTCAAAAGGCCTCATACCAATGGAGTTAGCATTCCTCACTTATAAACCCATGATCATTCCCTAAATTAGTCGATGTGGGACTTCCATCATCCAACACACAGTATACGTTTTAGTCTCTAATGTTAAGGATGTTATTGCGATTTTGTCGCTGTTGATTTCAATTTAGATTGTATGATTTAAACCATTTCCGCCGGTGGAGGTTGAATGTGGCTAATTGTTGGCTTGTGTGGAATGATACTTAGTGACTAGTGAGTGGACAAAATCTTAGATGAGAAATTAAGCCATTTAAGTGAGGATAATTTCAAATTCGTCTGAATTTATAAGAATTTGGTCTTTTTATATCTTAGGTTGATTAATTCTTCCTTTCAAGTTTTGTCAACTCACTAAGTATTATACCGTGTTCAACTATATTGAACATCTGCCAATGCTAGTGACTAAATTGAAACCTTTTAAGTGATGGGAAAAAACACTCAAGTGAAACATAAATAATGAAAGAAAGACAATGAATCAAATTTGTCACAATTTACACCAAATTTAGATGTCTCTAGACACATGACAGTCGAGTTGATTCTAATTTTGATGCTTCTGCAGAGTTACTTCAGCTCCTGGGAAAGTATTATTGACAGGAGGATACCTGATTTTGGAGAGGCCAAATCCTGGTTTGGTACTCAGTACAAATGCTCGGTTTTATGCAATTGTGAAACCACTGCACGAGAAAACTGAGGCAGAAAATGGGAGTGGGGTATGTTGTGTCCCTTCATGATTGTACCTCGCATTTGTTATTCGTATAACAAGCCTTTTCAATTCATCTTTTGCTGTTTATGCCTTCTGATTGACTTTTGTGATTATATTTTTACTTTATACTTCACCATCTATCTTGCTGTTGATTGTGAAGTGCTCTTGCTTGACTGAACTATAAATTCAGAGATGCAGCATGTCATGGTTTCTTGAAGTAAAAATCTACCCTTGCTAGGCAAGGGAATTGAGGGAGAGGAAGAATAGAAGTTGGTTATTGTTTCAATGCCTTAATCCCAACTTTTCTGAATGAAGAAATTCTGGATTGAAGAATTTTTTTTTTTTAAAACAATAGCATCATTATCCTTGTAAAACTGCTTTTACTGGCTCAATTTTTTGCACTATTTCCCCTAAAACAATTGTTTTGGCTGTTTTTGTGCTGGGTACCATTCATATTGCATTACATTACAACAGTCTCTTTTCTTTTCTCAGGAATGGGTAGATGTGAAACTGACCTCACCACAGCTTTCTCGAGAAAGTCTATACAAATTATCGCTTAAGAGCTTTACCATTCAGTGCATCGGCTTGAGGTATGTTTCTTTTTACTTTCCTTCAAACCACTTGCTCCCATGCCCCATCTATGCCCGCTAGTCTTTAATCAAGTATTTAGTTTAGCAATATGCTATAGGATGTATGCAACTTATTCTTGATTTCAATGTGACACTCCTTAAATTCAGTGAGTCAAAGAACCTTTTCGTAGAACATGCCTTGCAATATTCGTTGGCTGTTGCACATGGGATACTTGAGAAGAACAAGAAAGATTCACTGCACAGGTTGCTACTACAAGGTAAAACCAGTATGGTCTTCTTCAATCATTTAAAACCATTAATGCTGCGAATTTAGTTGCTAATTTTTCAAAATGGGCTAGCTTTGCAGGTCTCGATATCACAATTTTAGGATGCAATGATTTCTACTCTTATCGGAATCAGGTGCATGATATGTTTTGAACCCATCACTACCTTATTTCTCAACATCATGCTTATAACTTAGATGTTAGCCTGTATGGCTTTTCCTTTATGTATATTAGTAATAGTATCCCACATGCACTTATTCTTTGTTTATAGTTCTATCTGATTTCTAAGGAAATATTTGTTTACAACGAACAAAAGACTGTCTGATGGAGTCGGTGACTCTCTTTTCTTTTTCCTGAACAGCAAATAATTGTTTCCTTTGAAATGTGTTTCTAGGATACTGAGATTTTTAATATTGAATCTTTGTTTGTTGAAAGGATGTTGATGAGTTGATCCCATTTCATAGATTGAAGCACGTGGACTTCCGTTGACACCAGAATCCCTGTTGTCTTTTACACCGTTTGCATCAATTACTTTCAATGCTGAAGAATCAAGTAGTGAAAATTGCAAGCCTGAAGTTGCGAAGACAGGATTGGGATCATCTGCTGCAATGACGACTGCTGTTGTTGCTGCCCTACTTAATTATCTTGGAGTTGTAAATCTTTCCTCAACAAGAGGTCAAGACAAAGAAAATGATATTAAGGATCTTGATATCGTGCATGTAATAGCCCAAACTGCTCACTGCATTGCACAGGGAAAAGTTGGAAGTGGATTTGATGTCAGTTCGGCAGTCTATGGCAGCCAACGTTATGTTCGTTTCTCACCCGACGTGCTTACCACTGCTCAGGTATTTGCGCATCTGCAACCCATTATTTAGCTCTCCTTCATCCTTTTCCTTGTAATCTATATTCTTAATGACAAGAAACTGCCTGCTTACGGACTACACCATCAAACTAAAACACTTGAATCAAAGGATTCTAATGCCAATGTTTTTTTTCCAATTCATGAAGCTCTGTGAGCCTTTGTTTCTATGTTCTAAGCACTTCAAATATGGTTTCAAGATTCTTTACAATATAATCGTGATTCCCATAAACCATGCTATTATTGCGCAGCATTGGATAATCCTAATTTATGTTTTCAGTAGAATGAAGTTAAGCCTTTTGAGTCTTGGCTTTTCACTCATTTTTATTTGGGCCGTGAGTTGATGGCTTGATGATGACATGTTTGGAATAACTTTTTCTGTTGAAATTTAAGTCTTTGCGGCTTTAGAATATTAGATATTTGTCGGCAACTCTGACCATGTTGAAACTATTATGGTATTCCTTCCGAGTCCAATGAACTATCGGTTAACCTTCTTTTCTTAGTGATTACGATACAGAGACAAGTTTGTGCATTTTGTGATTAATGGGACTACTCTTAACTATTGGGACTTTTAATATCGGTTACTATCGGTTACTCTTCAGTGTACTGTTAAATGAAAGAGTGGAAAATAGGAAGATTCTTTCAAGAATATGAGATCAATTTAAGAAGTGTAATATTAGAAGGTAGGTTTTGTTTTTTCTTCCATGCCAAGGGTTCACTTACAAACATCTCATTCTAAGGTTCTATCCTCAAAATTGCATTACACATCTTCTGCTTGTGTGATTTCCAAACAGCATGAATGCCTTCCTGAACTTGCGTTGTCTCTTATACTTTTGTATAATTGCAGGCAGCAGTTAAAGAACCACTAGAAGAGGTCATTGTCGATATCTTAAAAGGAAAGTGGGACCACGAAAGGACTGAGTTTTCCTTGCCTCCACTAATGAATCTTGTGAGCAAATTGGGGATTTCTCCCTTACATTTATTTAAACAAGGATTTTTAGATTTTTTATTTGCAAATATTTTCAACATATGTAGGTTAAGATTATGGCTCCTAATGCTAGATTATTTTCTTATGCTGTGCAGCTTATCCTAGAGATCGTTCGTATATATATTCCCTTACATATATTCACTTTAAAACAATATTTTTCTACCAATCTAAATATAAATGTAGCTTAACTGGATAAAGACATTATAACCCTGACCAAAAGATACTGTTCGATATCTTCAGATATTTGAATCTTCATTCCGATGTCATGTTGAACTAAAAAGACGAAATTGTTCGATATTCAAGCAGTTTGGTTGTGCGTGTAGTAAGACAGTAAATAACTACCCAAGTCTATCCTCTGACACTATCTTTTCTTCTATGGTCTGTTTTTTTGTCAGTTATTAGGGGAACCAGGAGCAGGAGGATCATCCACACCATCGATGGTAGGTGCTGTTAAAAAGTGGCAAAAATCTGACCCTCAGAAATCTCAAGAAACATGGAATAAGTTGTCAGAAGCAAATCTCGATCTCGAGAGGCAACTAAATTTACTAAGAAAAGTTGCAGCAGAACAATGGGATGTGTATAAATGCATCATAAGCAAATGCAGCATGCTTGGATCAAAGAAGGTAGTTGTCAAGCTTCACTAAGTCATTTTTAGGATGCATGATAGAATCGCTTCCATTGTTGGAAAACTATAATGTAGTGAGATAATATCTTCCGAGTATAGAAGTTTGTTTGATTGTGTCCCTGCATACTAATTTACTTCTTTTATCCATGTTTCTGTTAGTGGATGGAACAAGCTACTGAACCAAACCAACAAGCCATTGTTAAAGCATTGTTAGGGGCAAGAGATGCCATGCTTGAAATACGAAATCATATGCGGCAAATGGGCGAAGCTGCAGGCATTCCAGTAAGTCTCTTTCTTCATTTCTTCTCTCTTTGATCTTTCATTAAAATATAGTTTTGATCCCTTTACTACGAGAAATCTGTTTTATTTTAGTCCTCGTCCTTTCAAAATTTAGTCCCTAAACGTTTAATAAATCTTAAAACTAGTTTTACGATTATTGTTAACTTTTACAAAAAAAAGATGGTCACTATTAGCTTTCTCTTTATAAATTCTAGAAATATGTAACTTTGTGCCTTTTCTTGAATGTGTTGATAAAAAACAAATCTTAAAATTTATTGAAAATACAATGTCTAAATTTGGACCAAAATTTATTGACCAAAATGATATTTTAACCTTAAACTTTCTATAACTTCAATTCCTTCCATTAATCATTGTCGATGGAAAGTACATCTGAAGCAACAAATGGAAATCATGTCAGTCTGAACATAGCTTAGTAAATAAGACATTCATTATCATCCCAAATATTGATTATTCGATCATCCTCTCTGCAATTGCTAAACTAAAAAAAAAAAAGAGTAAACCATCATATGGCATTTCATGCTCTCAACGTATCAGAACATTTCGGTCCAAAGAATACAAATAAAAAGTACCTGAGTTGTATTGTTGGGTATATATACAGATTGAGCCAAAGTCACAAACTGAGCTATTGGATAGAACAATGGAATTGGAAGGAGTTTTGGTGGCTGGAGTTCCAGGGGCAGGTGGGTTTGATGCTGTTTTTGCTATTACATTAGGTGATTCTAGCAGCCATGTGATTAAGTCATGGACTTCACTCAATGTTCTTGCCCTCTTGGTTAGAGAAGATCCCAATGGAGTTGCTCTAGAATGTGGTGATCCTAGAAGTAAGAGTATGGCACCTTCTGTTTAAACCCAACTCTTCTATCGTGTTTCTTGTATTATGTTTTCATCTTGTAGTTTGATGGATAATGGATTGGGGTTTTATCATTTTAACTGCTTTGATCATCAGATTTTTTGAGAAATACATTGGTTAAATTATAATTTGGTCAAATGAGATTGGCGAGGATCTCAGTTTGGGATTGTGTAACAACTCAAGTCCATAACTAGTAGATATTTTTTGCTTTTGCCTGTTATATATTGTCGTCAGCTTCATAGTTTGAAAATATGTCTAGCTGATGGCGATACATAATGAGGCCTAAGCGGACAATATTTGTTAGCGGTGGACTTGCGGCTGTTACAAATGGTATCTGAGCTAAACACCGAGCGTTGTCTTAGCGAGGACTTTGGGCTCTTAAGGGTGTGGATTGTGAGATCCCACATTGGTTGGAGAAGGGAACGAGCATTCCTTAATAAAAGTGTGAAAACTTCTCCATAGTAGACGAGTTTACAATATTAATAAGCAGTGAACTTGATTATTATAAATCGTTAGTTTAGTAAATTAAAAAAAAAAAAAAAAAAAAAAAAAAAAAAAAAAAAAANTTAATATTAAACTGTTGGAATCTAGTTATAATAACCAAAGTAGCTACATTATTCCAATTATTAATATTAATATTCAATATCTAATTTACTATAAGATAACTATTTGAAGATGCTTATGCTCCAAATAGCAAACAATTTAGTTCAATCTAAATTATTTAATAAAAAAAAATTATTATAAAAAAAATATGAATCAATAAAAAACAATACATTTTAAGAAAAAATTTAATTCAAAAGATGGATTCGACATAATTTAGCAAGTAAAAGTAAATTGAAAAATAAAATAGCTTACAAGAGTGCCCCAATATTCTCTAATAATTGCTTTTTACCCCCTACTACAAAAGCAATTTCTAAGGAGGCCCTACAAATTCTATTTTTGTCTCATATTTATTTCTAATTATAACGAAAAATCCAATTTAGGTATTATTTTTAGAGAGAAAAAAAAAAGGAGAAAATTATATTTATTTATTTATTTATTTATTTATTTGGGTTGAGAGAATGGGGCAGAAATAAAAAAGGACAGAAAGTTGAGGACAAAAAAAGAAAAGAAAAAAGTAGGGGGCCGTTGGCAATAAATATAATAAGTTGGTAACTTATAAACCAAAACCCAATAATTCTACTCTGTACTCCCCCACCTTTTATTCAGATAATAATAATAATAATAATAATAATAATAATAAAATACGAATTATTTATTTTTAATTCAGTTTCTCTCTGTAACTTAATTTTGTAGGTCCCACCTTCCAATTTTGATTTACAGTCGTCCACGTGGTCATCATTAAAATCACCTCCTTGTGGGCCCCACCGACCATGAGTGTGAGTGGTTATTCTCAATGGCGTTTGAATAATAAAGAAAAGATTTAAATTTACGACTCCGCTGAGTTAATAAAGGTCGTTAACTTTTATTTGGTTTTTAAAATTAAATTAATATTTTTAGGTTTTAAATTTTATATTTATAAAAATAATATATATATAATTAATTTTATTTTTAATTAATCTAAAATTTTATTTCTAAATTATATAATAATAACGGATTAGAAACCAATTTCACACTTCAAAAATTAAATTTGGACTTCTAAAACTCAAATAATCAAATAGAAATTATAGTTTTTATTTTAAAAAAAATGAAGGATATAAAATAATGTTTTTTTTTCAAGAAAAAAAGAATTATTTTTTTATTTTATTTAAATTATAAACACTAAACTTTATTATCTATTTGTTCTAAAAGTGTAACGGCCCAGATCCACAGCTAGTAGATATTGTTCTCTTTGGGGCTTTTTCTTTCGGACTTCTTCTCAAGGCTTTTAAACGCATTTACTAGGGGAAGGTTTCCACACTCTTGTAAATGGTGGTTTGTTCTCCTTCCAACCAATGTGGGACATCACAATCCACTCCCCTTCCAGGGCTAGCGTCCTCGTTGTCGCTCTTCCCTTCCTCCAATCGATGTGGGACCACCTCCAAATCCACCCCCTTTGGCCCCAACGTTCTTACTGGCACACCTCCTCGTGTCTACCCCCTTCGGGGAATAGCGAGAAGGCTGATACATCGTCCGGTATCTGGCTCTGATACCATTTCTCGATTTGTGCATCTCATCCTTGCGCAGTGGCCATGTTAATCTTCTCTATATCGTTCTAATTGTATGGAATGTTCCCCAAGTTTTAATTTTAAATTTTTTTAATTTTTAAAAATTCAAATATTTTTAAAAAGATGTGAATCATTGTACGGAAAGAAAAAAGAAACACAATTTTAAAATTTTGCTTTTTTATTTGGGTGAAGAATCTGAATGTTTCTTTATAGACAATAAAATAAAATTTATTGTAAAAAATAAGAAAATAAGTAAAAAATAATAATAATAAATTTTTTTAAATATATTGACTAATTATACTTTTCTCTTTACTTTTGCTTTTTCCTTCCCTTATTCCGGTTTTATTTTAATGATGAGGTGTCAGGTTGATCTGAATTTTATTATTATTATTATTATTATTAAAGATAATGTTGGATTTTAAAATAATGTTGATATCAACTTTTGTAAGGCACGAATTTGCCCACTAATAATAATAATAACTAGTTAATACATAATACATTTATTTTAAATAATAAATATTTAATCTTTTTTATTTAAAATACAATATATAATAATTAACGGTTAAAATTAATTTAAATTTAAGATTAAAATAAAATTTTATTTTATTTTTATCACTATAATAAGATAAATATATTATATAGGGATAAATATATTAAAAATTCTATTTATTTATTTATTTAAAAGTTATTTACCAAAATAAAAATGTAATAGAAGACTAATATTAAATAAAAGTCAGACAATAATAATGAAGTATACAAATTACCATTATGGAGTCAAAGTTAACGATACCGTTACCGTCAAAATGGAGATGATTGCCCACGCTCTTCGAAGTACTTTGAAATTGCAATTCTATTGTAAATATCTTGGTCGTGTTCGCCTTTGTTGTCACGCGCTTGGCAGGCACGTAGGACAATAGCTTCAAGGACAACCGTCTGTCCCTGTAACCAGTCCCTATCTATCACGAACTCAAATAAAATTAGAATTAGTGGGACCCACTTTTATATATATATATATATATATATATATATATATATATATATATATATATATATATATATATATATATATATAACTTTTTAAGATAATTTTTACAAATAGTTGTAATATTAATATTGGTGACTTAACAATATATAAAAATTAAATTAATGCCAAATATAAATAAAATATTTCATTATACCTTAGAATTTTTTTAAAATCATAATATTTTAATTAATTTAGAGTATTAAACGTTTTTTTAATTTTTTTTATTATGATAATAAGAAATTAAAATATTTCGATGAGATCATATAAATTAAGATTTTAATATTTTCGTTTAAATAAGTTTAAAATTATAATATTTTAATAGTTGAATTTTTTTTAATTCAACAATTTTGGTAATAAAAAATTAAAATACCGATGTGATCGTATTAATTTTTTTAGTATAATAAATATAAATATAAAGTTTTAAACAAAATTATATAATAATTAAAAAATATTTTAATTAATTTAGAGTATTAAACATTTTTTTAATTTTTTTTATTATGGTAATAAAAAATTAAAATATTTGGATGAGATCATATAAATTAAGATTTTAATATTATCGTTCTAAATAAGTTTAAAATTATAATATTTTAGTTGATTTTTTTTTAATTTAACAATTTTGGTAATAAAAAATTAAAATACCCGATGCGATCGTATAATTTTTTTTTAAATATAATAAATATGAATATAAAATTTAAATAAAATTAGATAATAATTAAAAAATGTGAATAAAATATATTTAATGGGAGTGGATTGGTTAAGACAATACCCTCACTTCCGAGTCCTACTCTCTGTATTTGCTTTCTGCTTAGCTTTCACCATTTTTGGGGGTCTTCGTCTTTTAGCTTGTCCATGGTGGTGGATTTTGCAGTCCCTTTTGCCTTTGGGTTCCAAAAGCTCCAACAATCCTTAGAAAGCCGCCTCTCGGCCTCCCTGGTTCGCTCTCATTTTGTCACTTTCTTCATGTTTTTTCTACTTTACTCTCTCTAAAACCCAACTGTTCGCGCTTCAAAAGGGTTTTTCTCTATCTCTTTTCACCACTTTTGGTATCTATTAGCTTTTGATTCTTGAGGTTTTGTTCAGCGTGTTCTTCTTTTTCTTTTTGTTTGTTTATAATTTATTGTTTGTTTGACTGTGATTTTTCAACTCTTGGATTATACGGATGCCTTCGTCTACTCTTTTTTTTTTTTTGTAAAATATTGTTTGATTTAGCGGTTTGGGTGTCTTGATTTTGACTGGAAGATAATTAGGGCTTTTGATTTTGAAGTTTTCTTAGTGTCTTTTAAGTCAGATTCGAATTAGGAATTGTGTTAATCCAGGGCTGCTGATGAATGTTTTTGTTTATCTTTGTTGATTGTGAAGATTTTTGAGGTTTTGTTTGTGGATGTTGTTGTAGGGAGCTAGATATAGACGAGAGTTCTTCTATCTTGAACGTGTTCATAAGTTCGATTTAGTATTCGGGTTGTAAATCTAGTGTATGTCGTCCAGAAACGAAAAAATGGAGGAAGAAAACTGGAGGAAATTGGTGAAGGAGATGCTCCCTCCTGGAGTATCTATCCCGGAAAGTGCTGGCGATTTGGATTACTCCATAGCTATGGAGTATGAGGGTCCACCAGTAATCTACGACGTCCCGAGAGTCGAACCTGTTGATGTGAATCCTCATTCGATTCCAATGGCTGAACCTTTATCTGAATCCCAAAGGTCCATTGCTTGTAATGGTCCTCCGACGATTGAACCGATCCCTTTGCCAGTTTCTCGTATTGTTGGTGTCATGAGTTCCCCTACTCAGAGTCCAAGGGTATCAGGAAGTTCGGAGTCTGTAGTATCCGTCCTGCAAAACCGTGATTTCTCTTCAGCTTCACCTTCTGCCTCCCCAGCTTCGGTTCATAACGTTCCTAGCAATCAACCGAAACAAGTGGTTATCGATGCGAGGAGAGCACCTGTTGTCACTTTTAATACTGTCGATCACTCCCATCGAAAGGAACTTAATGTTGAGAAGCAAGTGTATCCAGAGTACATCGGAGTTTCGAAAGAGAAGAAGAAAAAGAAAACTCGAGTATGTTATAGGTGTGGGAAAGGAAAGTGGGAAACGAAGGAGTCGTGTTTAGTTTGTGATGCTAAGTATTGCGGTAGCTGTGTCCTTAGAGCCATGGGATCGATGCCTGAAGGGCGTAAATGCGTCACTTGCATCGCTGCTCCTATAGACGAGTCTAAGAGGTCAAAATTGGGCAAGCATTCGAGGGTCTTGTCTCGATTACTTAGTCCTTTAGAAGTCAAGCAGATTATGAAAGCTGAGAAAGAATGTCCTGCTAATCAGCTTCGACCCGAACAGCTGATTGTGAATGGATTACCTCTACGGGCCGAAGAGATGGCCGAATTACTCGGATGCCCTCTTCCTCCACAGAAATTGAAACCTGGTAGATATTGGTACGACAAAGAATCCGGTCTCTGGGGAAAGGTGACTATAACATACCGACGTTAGCTTTCTTCTGATATTTATTGTTTCGCCATACACACACGCTTTCGTCTCTGCAACGAGAACTTCATGAACTACTTTTGTTGGTCTGACAGGAAGGAGAAAAACCAGATAGAATCATTTGTTCGAACTTGAGCTTCACCGGCAAGCTTAGCCCCCACGCAAGCAACGGAAACACCGAAGTTTACATCAATGGTCGAGAAATCACTAGACTCGAACTAAGGGTGCTTAAGGTACAAGTTTCGGCTTCATACTTAGATCAATCTAGTGATACCATGTATAATGCCTTATTTTCTTACATTCCTTAATCATAGCTTGCTTGCCAAAGGTCTATACTTAGTTGAAAATAAGCTCGGAAATGCTCGAGATGTTTTGACTTGTGTGTTCTACAGAAACTTCATTCTGTCTCAAAAAATCGCATGGATTGTCATGTATGAACGGTGTAAGTAATGACCGATCAAGACGTCTTTTTTTGTAACGCTAAGTCTTTTGGAGGTTAGCATTACTTCGTAATATTTCACATATCTTCGAAAAGTACCAAAACCTTTCATAGCTTGTTGGCTTTGTAGGGGACTGAGTTGAGACTCGGTAAACACCACGTGTCGTAGGTTCGGTCCAATTTTGGTGGAGAGAAGGAAGAAAAAGGGACATATATCATTGAAAAGTTGTGTGCGTGTTTTTTTTTTTTTTTGGTTTTGAAAAATTGATCAAGGAAGAAGAATATGAGGAGCGTTCGACTTGGAGTCATGAATCAGCTCGAATCATTTATATTGTTTAATTTTTTTTGGAGTTGGTTGGCTGATGGCTTCTCCTACTCTTCTACTGACCGGTATTGCATTATTTTCAGCCTCCTCGTCACGTGGATTGCTCGATGAGAGCTCTTGATTTAGTTTAGTTTGCTCGTTTACTATGAAAAGTATCTCCGTGTCTACTTAAAAAACGAAGTTTTCGATTATGAGCTCAGTTCCGTTTAGAAGTCTAATGGTTTGTGGCTTCGGTTATAACTAGACCTATTCGATGTGATTACTTTTCAGTTGGCAAATGTACAATGCCCACGAGACACACATTTTTGGGTCTACGATGACGGTCGGTACGAGGAAGAAGGTCAGAACAATATCAGAGGAAATATATGGGAGAAGGTGCACATAATACTTTTTGAATGAAGTTTAACCTATGTCGACTTGATCCTTTTGATATCGAGAACCTTATATATGCTTTGAATAAGGCAGGCTTCGACACGCTTTGTCTGTGCGTTGTTCTCATTGCCCGTGCCACACGGTCAACCTCCACCTGGAGTGAGAGAAGAGGCTAGCAATTATACAACAGTTCCCAACTATTTTGAGCAACAAAAAAGGATTCAAAAACTTCTGCTCATCGGGATCGAAGGCTCGGGAACTAGCACCGTCTTTAAGCAGGTACGTTTGCTATCATTATTGTTGTTATTTTGCTTCACCAATGTTCTATCGGATGTTCAGAACCTTGGAAGTGGAGAGTAGGAACTTATAAGTATGTTGGGCCGAGGAATTTCTTTTTTACGAAGGATAAGCGGATTCCGCCACCGCTGGCAGATATTGTCCTCTTTAGGTTTTCCCTTTTGGTCTTCCCCTCAAGGTTTTTAAAACGCGTCTGTGAAGGAGAGGTTTTCACACCCTTATAAAAAATGTTTCGTTCTCCTCTCCAATCGATGTGGGATCTCACAATCTACTCTCCTTCCGAGCCTAGCATCCTTGTTGGCACTTGTTCCCTTCTCCAAGAGATGTAGGACCCTCCAATCCACCCCCTTCGAGGCCCAGCGTCCTTGCTGGCACACCGCCTCGCGTCCACCCCCTTCTGGGCTCAGCCTCCTTGCCTCATGTCCACCCCCCCTTCGAGGCTCTGCCTCCTCGCTAGCACATCGCCCCGTGTCTGGCTTGGATACCATTTGTAACAGCCCAATCCACTGCTAGCAGATATTGTCCTTTTTGGGCTTTCCCTTTCGGACTTCCCTTCAAGGTTTTAAAACACGTCTGCTAGGGAAAGGTTTTAAACTATCTTCAATGCTTGTTTTTTTTTTTTTTTTTTTTTTTTTTTTTTTTTTTNGGGAACAGATTTAATCAAGAAGAGCTTCAAGATATCAAACTTATGATTCAGAGTAACATGTATAAGTATCTCAGCATCCTGCTTGACGGTCGAGAACGCTTTGAGGAGGAGTTCATAAACCGAAAAAAGGCTCCAAATTCTCGGGGCGATCAAGCTCTCGACACTGGTAAGACTTTCTTTCCACCCTTTTCTCATTACACTTCTTAATGAAATGATACAAATGCTTCTCTAATTACAAAGTTCTCTTTTCAAAGATGAAGAGAGGGAGGTTAGCGAATGCATATACTCCATCAACTCGAGGTTAAAACATTTTTCCGATTGGCTTCTCGATATCATCGCTACCGGAGATTTGGATGCGTTCTTCCCTGCTGCAACTCGCGAGTATGCTCCATTAGTTGAAGAGCTATGGAAAGATCCTGCGATCCAAGAAACTTACAAGAGAAAAAACGAGCTCCACTTCCTTCCCGATGTTGCCGAGTACTTCTTAAGCAGGGTAATCCGTCGCTTGCTCATCATTATACTTGAGTTTCTAAACCAGAATGTTTGTATTGGAAATAACATCATCTGCCATCATCTATCTTAGCTTTGGCTTAGGAATGATTGAATTGTTGGGAGAAAATGCTTAGAATTTGTGATTGTTTCAGGCTGTGGAGGTGTCGAGCAATGAATACGAACCTTCCGATCGAGATATCCTCTACGCAGAAGGGGTGACACAAGGGAACGGATTGGCTTTCATGGAATTTTCACTCGACGATCGGAGTCCAATGTCCGAGACCTACATTGATAATCTCGAAGCTCCACCCCCACCCCTTACTCGGTAATATATGTTCCCATTCTACATATTGATTTGGCTCCCTGAAAGTGTTTCCAAATTTGTAGCCACTTAAATTTGTATTCTATTGTTACAGATACCAACTTATAAGGGTAAGTGCTAAGGGGATGAATGAAGGGTGCAAGTGGGTAGAGATGTTCGAAGACGTTCGAGTCGTCGTCTTCTGCATTGCTCTCAGTGATTTCGATCAGATGTCTCTTGCTGCCGAAGGTAGTGGCAGCGGAAACCTATTACAAAACAAGATGATGCAAAGCAAGGAGCTCTTTGAGACAATGGTCCGACACCCTTGCTTCAAAGATACCCCATTTGTTTTGATACTCAACAAGTACGACCTCTTCGAAGAGAAAGTAAACCGGGTATCGTTGAATGTTTGTGAATGGTTTAACGATTTTAGCCCCGTTCAACCACTGCACAACAACCAGTCACTCAGTCATCAAGCTTACTACTACGTAGCCATGAAATTCAAAGACCTTTATCAATCCATCACTGGTCGTAAGCTTTTTGTATGGCAAGCTCGAGCAAGGGACCGAGTGACTATCGACGAAGCATTCAAGTATATAAGAGAAGTTGTTAAGTGGGACGACGAGAAAGAAGAGAACTACTTTGGACCTGAAGATTCCTTCTATAGCACAGGTGAGCTCATTTCCATTTGTTAGACGACGACAATGATGATGATGATGAACAGAGATTTCTTGTACTAGTTTCATAAATAGCGTCAAAAGTGAGCCCAAAAAAGGAAGAAAAACATGAGCTTCACTTTCCTCTTCCTCTCCTCGGATCGAATAAGGTTGTTCTTGCCATTTTTTGAAGTTTTGATATCTTCTCATGCCATAGCAAAGCCTGCAGCCCTATGTTCTTCATATTTTAAAGTTTTGTTATAAGAAAATTGATTAGCATTCAGCTCAGTAAAACTCAATTGTATGCAATAAAAGTAACAAATACAGAAGTATAATATCCAATCTTAAGTCTGTTCTCTACTCCTCCAATTCATGCTCACTTTTAAAACTAACTAGACTGAAGTAGAGGCTTCTGCTTCCTAAAAAATAGTTCAAGAAAGCAGTAGGTAAGATGAAAAGACAGCTTGAAAACCAACCAGCACATGAACATTATAGAAAGGATCAGTTGGTCCCTGGCTTTTGTTTTGTCCCTCTCCCCTTCCTTCTCCTTTGCTAAGTTGTTTCGATATGAAATGAAGAGGATTATGATGCGACTAGATCGGGGGTCTCGGCCTCAACTGAAAGCAAAGTCGAATGTACTTTATCCACCCAGTTGTCTAGCCGGTCTCGCAGGGATTTGATCTGTTGAATGCCAAGAACTCTAGGTTGCACCCAGGAAACATGCACTGTCCCCTCGACTTGATCGATTATACCTTCTATAAGGTGGACCTGCAAATAAAAAAAACATTCAGTTTTTCTTTCATTGGTCTTCCGATAACAATTGTACAATCATCAACTACTGGCATTGGTAAACGACCTAATAGCAATAAGTCCTGTTTGAAGAGGCTCGTATAAGCATCAAAATTCAATCATGGTGATTATGAAATCAGTAAGGCCACAAGTTAAGAAAAGGAATTCATCAGAAAAGGTCAGATCTGTAGTTGCACCTCATAGCATTCACCACACAGAAATACAAAGCTTAATGCTCCCTTTCAGCATTGTCAAGTGAATGAATGGTTCGTTTTTTTTTATTTTCAACTGCCTAGAAAGTTATGATAAAATAGTTTATTTCAACAAAACGAGCTTTCTTTTCATTCATCCAACTTACTGATTTTTCTACATATTTAATCTAGAAAGAGTTTGCCAACTTGAACATAGCTCGGTCAGATTAAAGCATATACCCTCAATATACCCTCAAATAAAAGATCGTAAATTCGAATTCACCCCGTATGTTAAAAACTAATCTAAAACAAACTTTTATGGCTTCCAAATAATATCACTGCTGCTTTTCCTTTGGTGCATCAAAGTTTCTCTTGGCCAACTTATTTTAATTTCAAGTGACCAAGTTCGTGGACAGATTTGAACCAATTCTTCGGAGAAAATAACTACAAGTGATACTTACAGAGAGGCTCTTCATTAGTAGATGCTCCACATCCTCTATAGAAAGTTTTGTCCTTTCTGCTATAACCTTCAATGGAATAGTCCGATCTTCGGATGGCCGGCTGCAACAAAACCAAATTAGCACAAAAATGATATAGAAAAATCAAGATATTGGGCAGATAACCAGCAGACAAAGGAGCAAAGCCTGCATGCCTGAAGATAATTTCCATAAGGCAGAGAATGTTGATTTTCTCCAATAGTTTCTTCTCATTCTCAACTAAAGCTGGTTGAGCCCTTAAAGCTGCATTATGCACTTGACACAATTCTTGATAGCGAACTAAATCACCCGCATTGAATGCCTGAAGTATGTAGTACAGCCACTCGACCTTTGTGCCCAACAGACTTTTAATCTGAACAACAAGAAGTTACACACACATATCAGGTTTGAAGTTCAAAATAAATAGAGGCATGAAAAGATTTGAGTATTGGCAACAATATTCACACAAAGATAGCAATGATAAGGATTGCAGGATGTTAATCATGTTATAAATACGAAGGCCATTGTACTCATCCTCACACTAAATTATTTGTTAAAAAAAACAGTGATATTTTAGTTTACTCCAACTCAAGGAGAAAAGATCAACATAAACCCTTGAAGGCAATGCAAAATGTTATATAAAGAGAGCAGAATAATAATGAACTACGGTGCAAATTCTCACAATAGGATGTGCAAGAAGCTCCCCAAAGTTGTAGATGTTATCTCCCAGAAGTGCAGAAAGAGACAAATCAAAGGCCAAATCCTACAAGGACAACAACAGGCAATAATTTAAATAACGAAATAAAAACATGAGTCAAGTATGGATAGAGGATAAGAACCCATCAAGCGTTGGATATTATGATCTGAGCCAGTATCTTGTTTGAAAGGGAAAAAGGTTATAAAAAGATAATGAACTGTACACAACGAAAACTATTCATCATACCAATTTAAAAGAGTCTGACAGTGACTCCACTGAAGTATATGCCAGATAAAGAAGAGCACTTTTATAGAACTCAGCAAACTCTTGGCGAAACTTATAAAACTGAGATGAAACCCAGTAATAGCTAGCATAGACAGATGGATCAATGTCGGTCATGCTGTCAAGAGTGCTCTTTCCATCCTCCAAAAGTTTCTTGCACTCTTTTCGGTCACCTTGCTCGAGCTTAAAAACAGCTATTTGCATCTTAATATAGAGGATGGGCTCCTCTATGCGCTGCTCTTTAGTGCTCCTTAGCTTCTCAATTATCCCTTCAAGATAACTAATAGCAGCTTCTTTCTCTGCATATTGCCGAGAAACAATCACTGCGAAATGTGCAAGCTTGAGAAGATTGATTTTGGTCTCAAAATCAGTGATGAAGTTGTGATACAACTGAATCAGTGCATCACCAGCCTGAACATTTAAACTCAAAAAATATTAATTGAATATGGGGTTTCTGCATAAAGAAAGGTAGATAAATCATGAAATCTTGGTAAAATTCAACTGAATATTCAAATATACAAGGATTCACCAGATGCTCAAAATAATTTAAAACTATTCCAGCTCTAAAGCAATACCCATTGAATACAACAATTATCCTCTCCTTAGTCTCAACATCCAAAGATCGCATTCTTTAAGAAAAAGGAGAGCAAGTCAGTCAAACTCAAGAACTAATAAAGACCCCAGTTCATGCTTACTATCTACCAAAACGCTTAAGTTGTTCATGGTAGGCTAAGGCGACTTTGATCTTTTGATTAAAGCCTCAACACTTCTCTATCGCATACACCTAACATGCAGGTTATGATCAAGAAATGTAAAGAAAATTACATGGCAAAGATTGGGAGACAATTTCTTGCTCTACTTTAGTCTAACAAAAACTTATTCTCAATCCATTCTTTACAAATGAGTAAAGTTGTAACGCTCCAACTAAGAAATGTCCCACATTCAGTCGATCATTCTAACTTATACGCTCCAACAACCGAAATGTGGGGGGTACTTTACATTTCAACTACTCCGAATCCAAATTTCAGTAAGCTAAAAGAACCGCTATAACAAAAACCCAACTCCACGATCTTCTCCGTTTAAAGAACCCTAAATTTCCTTTCATTTCGCCATCAAAACCTCAATCTTAACATTTGCAGACTCAAAACCCTAACAGCATCCATCAAGAAACCAAAGCATCTAAAAGCTGAAATACTAACACAAACTCATGAAATTAAAATGTTAAAATATCCATTAAAAACGTAGTAAGTTAAAGAAACCGACCTGGAAGACGGTCAGGGCGACAAATTGCTCAAGCTTGAGTGTGAGTTGATGCCAAAGCTTCTTCTGGTACAGATCTGCGAGCGAATTGTACCATTCCGCGAGTTCAGGATGCGAGATACGAAGCGAATCGAGGTACTGCAAAGCGGCCATGGCTGCTATTCCGGCTATGGATTCTGGAAGGGAAAAAACGAGAGCTCCGATTTATAAAACTTGGGCCTCTTCCTCTGTTTTTTTCTTGTTCTCAAAGAAAAGAATGGAAAAGCAGGGGAGAGCTTTCAGAGGGGCTTTATGGTAAATTCGCATGGTCACACTTGGAATCGGGTTGAAAATAACCCGACCCGATTCAATGCAATATATCACATTCACACCCTCCCTCTCAACTTTCAAAGATTTATTATTATTATTATTAAACTAAATTAATATAAATATCTACACAAAAATACCTCTAAATTTTTAAAATAAATATTTAAAATTACCGACTTGTAACCATTTATGCCGGAGATTGAACGAAACCAAAGGAACAGAGTGGTTTCAATTTGTAACGATCCATGTCCAAGATTCGAAATTCGGATTTGCCACTTGATGACCCCCACATTTCATAGTCACGTTACCTACTTCTTGCTTCTTAAAAGTGAAGATTATTCCACCTATCGACACGAGTTCTTTCAGCATATTTTGTCTTCACTTACATGCATAGAAGAAAAATTCTCAAGAGGTCACATAACCTAAAATTGCTCCAAGCAAAACACGTTTAATTATGAAGTTCTTATGGTCGAGCCACTGAACTGACATTTATTTTTAAATGGCATTTATTTATTTATTTTGTTTAAGGAAGCACATGTTTTTTTTTTTTAACAAATGAAAATGTTTTGTATTTCATTATTAAAAATTATATGGTAATATTAAATTTTAAATTTTTATAATGCCGAAATTTGAAATTTTAGATATTAGGTCAATAAGGCTACCTTGTTCCAACTTCACTTTAGTCATCCGTCCTTCCTTTCGGCATCTCTTCCTTGCAGTTGAGATAACGACTTCGGGCATGGTCAGCTCACATAGTGTGACATGCGGTATGTACAAGGTCCAGAAACGAATTCACCGTTGTATAGTTGACCGACGTTTACTAGCGATTTCGACTTCGTGCAAGCGAGTTGCAGCCTACAATCCCAACTTGGGACAGGATTTTGGAGTTAACCCTAAAGTTACTATTTTAACAAATAATTAGCAATTAGCTGTAAAGGTCATTCCATACATAATTTTTAATATCCAGCTAAACCCATCTAACTAGGTTTCCATTCATCATTAGCAACTCTAATTCTATCACACTTTAGTAGCCATGTGCTGGCACTTATACTTACCTAACAATAATCATCTTCATCTTCCATTGATAAACGAGTCTTCAATGCCAAACCAAGAATCCCGACTCTCGAATCCCGAACATTCTTCCTTGAGTTTTGAGACCTTGATGTAACAACTCGAGGCCACTCTTAGTAGATATTGTGCACTTTAGCCCGTTACGTAACACCGTCAACCTCATGGTTTTAAAACGCATCTTTTAAGGAGAGGTTTCCACACCCTTATAAGAAATGTTTCGTTCCTCTCTCCAAATGATATGAGATCTCACAATCTACCCCCTTTAAGGGCCTAACATCCTCGCTGGCATATCGCTNACTCAAAAAATATTAATTGAATATGGGGTTTCTGCATAAAGAAAGGTAGATAAATCATGAAATCTTGGTAAAATTCAACTGAATATTCAAATATACAAGGATTCACCAGATGCTCAAAATAATTTAAAACTATTCCAGCTCTAAAGCAATACCCATTGAATACAACAATTATCCTCTCCTTAGTCTCAACATCCAAAGATCGCATTCTTTAAGAAAAAGGAGAGCAAGTCAGTCAAACTCAAGAACTAATAAAGACCCCAGTTCATGCTTACTATCTACCAAAACGCTTAAGTTGTTCATGGTAGGCTAAGGCGACTTTGATCTTTTGATTAAAGCCTCAACACTTCTCTATCGCATACACCTAACATGCAGGTTATGATCAAGAAATGTAAAGAAAATTACATGGCAAAGATTGGGAGACAATTTCTTGCTCTACTTTAGTCTAACAAAAACTTATTCTCAATCCATTCTTTACAAATGAGTAAAGTTGTAACGCTCCAACTAAGAAATGTCCCACATTCAGTCGATCATTCTAACTTATACGCTCCAACAACCGAAATGTGGGGGGTACTTTACATTTCAACTACTCCGAATCCAAATTTCAGTAAGCTAAAAGAACCGCTATAACAAAAACCCAACTCCACGATCTTCTCCGTTTAAAGAACCCTAAATTTCCTTTCATTTCGCCATCAAAACCTCAATCTTAACATTTGCAGACTCAAAACCCTAACAGCATCCATCAAGAAACCAAAGCATCTAAAAGCTGAAATACTAACACAAACTCATGAAATTAAAATGTTAAAATATCCATTAAAAACGTAGTAAGTTAAAGAAACCGACCTGGAAGACGGTCAGGGCGACAAATTGCTCAAGCTTGAGTGTGAGTTGATGCCAAAGCTTCTTCTGGTACAGATCTGCGAGCGAATTGTACCATTCCGCGAGTTCAGGATGCGAGATACGAAGCGAATCGAGGTACTGCAAAGCGGCCATGGCTGCTATTCCGGCTATGGATTCTGGAAGGGAAAAAACGAGAGCTCCGATTTATAAAACTTGGGCCTCTTCCTCTGTTTTTTTCTTGTTCTCAAAGAAAAGAATGGAAAAGCAGGGGAGAGCTTTCAGAGGGGCTTTATGGTAAATTCGCATGGTCACACTTGGAATCGGGTTGAAAATAACCCGACCCGATTCAATGCAATATATCACATTCACACCCTCCCTCTCAACTTTCAAAGATTTATTATTATTATTATTAAACTAAATTAATATAAATATCTACACAAAAATACCTCTAAATTTTTAAAATAAATATTTAAAATTACCGACTTGTAACCATTTATGCCGGAGATTGAACGAAACCAAAGGAACAGAGTGGTTTCAATTTGTAACGATCCATGTCCAAGATTCGAAATTCGGATTTGCCACTTGATGACCCCCACATTTCATAGTCACGTTACCTACTTCTTGCTTCTTAAAAGTGAAGATTATTCCACCTATCGACACGAGTTCTTTCAGCATATTTTGTCTTCACTTACATGCATAGAAGAAAAATTCTCAAGAGGTCACATAACCTAAAATTGCTCCAAGCAAAACACGTTTAATTATGAAGTTCTTATGGTCGAGCCACTGAACTGACATTTATTTTTAAATGGCATTTATTTATTTATTTTGTTTAAGGAAGCACATGTTTTTTTTTTTTAACAAATGAAAATGTTTTGTATTTCATTATTAAAAATTATATGGTAATATTAAATTTTAAATTTTTATAATGCCGAAATTTGAAATTTTAGATATTAGGTCAATAAGGCTACCTTGTTCCAACTTCACTTTAGTCATCCGTCCTTCCTTTCGGCATCTCTTCCTTGCAGTTGAGATAACGACTTCGGGCATGGTCAGCTCACATAGTGTGACATGCGGTATGTACAAGGTCCAGAAACGAATTCACCGTTGTATAGTTGACCGACGTTTACTAGCGATTTCGACTTCGTGCAAGCGAGTTGCAGCCTACAATCCCAACTTGGGACAGGATTTTGGAGTTAACCCTAAAGTTACTATTTTAACAAATAATTAGCAATTAGCTGTAAAGGTCATTCCATACATAATTTTTAATATCCAGCTAAACCCATCTAACTAGGTTTCCATTCATCATTAGCAACTCTAATTCTATCACACTTTAGTAGCCATGTGCTGGCACTTATACTTACCTAACAATAATCATCTTCATCTTCCATTGATAAACGAGTCTTCAATGCCAAACCAAGAATCCCGACTCTCGAATCCCGAACATTCTTCCTTGAGTTTTGAGACCTTGATGTAACAACTCGAGGCCACTCTTAGTAGATATTGTGCACTTTAGCCCGTTACGTAACACCGTCAACCTCATGGTTTTAAAACGCATCTTTTAAGGAGAGGTTTCCACACCCTTATAAGAAATGTTTCGTTCCTCTCTCCAAATGATATGAGATCTCACAATCTACCCCCTTTAAGGGCCTAACATCCTCGCTGGCATATCGCTCGGTGCCCGACTCTGATAACATTTGTAACAGCCCGAGGCTACCACTAGTAGATATTATCCGCTTTGGCCCATTACGTAATATCATCAGTCTCACGATTTTAAAACGCGTTTTCTAGGGAAAGGTTGTCACACCCTTATAAGAAATGTTGATATACTATGTAAACACTTAACTTGTGACATGGTATTGTACATGGAAAAACAATAATAAAGGTAAAGATGGGGGGGGGGGGGGGGGGNTAGGCAACTCTAGACTCCATATGAGAAGTAATTAGTCGTGCTATATCCCGGATTCCTCGAGTAGGTTTAGGATGTTATGTTCAGGAGCACTCATTGATGGTAAGATTGTCCGTGTTGCCCGTGATCTAGTCTCACAAATTTCGGGTTCTTTCATGACAGGCATATCTGGCATTCTTCGAAGACTCGATACTCGTTCCTTCCATATTCTTCCGTCCTAGTGGTCGAGGAGTTCAAAATCAGATCTCAATACATATCACAAACCTACAACTTCCACTAATAAGTTAAGAAAATTAACAACGAAGCCAACAACATCATAATTCTTCTTTGACTAGTTCAATCAAGATCAGCTTCATGGCTTTCAAATTTGATTTACGATCAAAGTTCGTCAATAGGTATATCGAAATCTAGCATTCCAACACGTTCAATACAAATGATCGAGTGATCAACATAACTCGAGACCGTGTAGACTATAATCACTTATGAGTGTATGCAATGAGTTTGTTCTTTAATATAAAGGAACAAGGAACATCTTTACTTCATGATGCTTATCGTATTGGTCTTTTCTACGGTTCTAAATCTCATCTTTAAAATCATGAATAGACTTTCCAAAAGGAATATATGAATAAGCAACTTTTGAGTCGAGATCGTGCCCTACCAAACACTTAATCAGATAAGTCTTTGGCCTTTCTATTAGCCCGTGGACATATATACATCAATATATGCAATAAGGTAACTAGATATGTAATAGCCCAAGCCTACCGCTAGTAGGTATTGTCCTTTTTGGACTTTTCCAGCTACGCTGCACCTTAAGATTTTAAAACGCGTCTGTTAGAGAGAGGTTTTCACACCCTTGTAAGGAATGTTTCGTTCCCCTCTCCAACCGATGTGAGATCTCACAATCCACCCCTCTTCGGGGCCCAGCGTCCTCGCTGGCACACCACCCGATGTCTGGCTCTCACGCTCAACGCTAGCACATAGTGCTCTTTGGGTTTCCCTTATGTGCTTCCCCTCAAGGTTTTAAAACGTTAGAGAGAGGTTCCCACACCCTTATAAGGAATGTTTCGTTCCCCTCTCCAACCGACATGGGATCTCACAGTATAATCAATTAAATAGGGATTAAGCCAAACAAAATTGTATAAGAAGATCGAGTCTGCAGCTTACATTCAGAATAGACGGTTCAGGCAACGGGCACTGAATTGGCCTGTCGTTGTCGAGAGGCTCGATCGGGTGTTCAACAGGCTTGAACTCCACAGCCACTTCAATTCCATGAGAAGCAGCAGCAGCAGTGGTATCACTAACACCAGTACTTTCTGGGATTGAAGGCAGTCCTTCTCTTCCATCCTGCATCAAAATTTACCTAAATATCCTACTAAATGTTCAACAAATCCACAAAAGTAAAGAAAAACAATGACCCAGATGGTAATTTCCTGAGTAGAACAGGACAGGTAAAAGATCAAGTATGAAAAGATCTCAGAAACAGCCATGGAATCGATTCTTTTTTAAAAAAATAGACCAAAATCAGCACTAGATTCGAGTTTCATATGACCTAAGTCAAAGAATTCTACAAAAATGGCGAGTACAGATTCCAATTCGCTAAAAGTCAACCAATCTAGCAGCCATGAACAACCAAGAAATGGTATACACTTCAAACGTTTAGACAAGAAACAGCAAATCAAGAGAACAGAACAAGTTCAGATTCTTTAGAAACAGAAAGAACAATCGATCATCAAACCCATAGCTTAAATTCCTCAAAATCCCCATAGAAAGAGCGACCAATTCATAACAAAAGACAAATTCAAATAAAGAGAAGAAGCAACTTACAAGTGCACTTTGAGCTCGTCGATGCCCTGTTCTACTAGATGAAAACCTTGAAAATATGCCCACCATCTGTTCGACAAAATGCCCAAAACAAAAATTACTCACAAAAACGAAATAGATATTGAAATCTCTCTCTCAGGGTCTCTAATTCCCTTTAAAATAGTGCAGCAGCAGAGGCCATGGACAAACACAACGAGTCCAAAAAATTTCAAACCCAGTAAGGATCGGATCACGACCAATCCAACAGAGAAACAGAAGTCGCTTTCTCTCTCTTCAATTCAGGAGAGAGAACAAGAAGATGAACTTATAGCTGCGATTTGGATGATGAAAACTGCGCGTAGCGCTTTACTTAACGAATGGGGCTTTTGATTCCTTTTCTTTTATGCGAAGTAAAATTGAAGCGATCAAAATTAATAATGAAATAATAAAAGCTGTGAAGAATATGGAAAGGTCGGTTTGAAACAGAAAATAACCATAAATTAATTAATTAATTAATTATTGCATTAAAATTTTTATTTTAACCTAATTTTTTTACTTTTAAGTGTTTAAATTAACCTTATATCTCAATGAATCTTAAAATTATTTTTTTTTATTGATTTAAGGTTATTTTTACCATAATATATATATATATATATCATTATTATTTACTTAAATATTTTTTTTAAATATCATATTATATTTTTTTTAATAGAAATTATTATTGTATCAAACTGAAATAAAAATAAACAACAAACTAATCATAAACCCTAATTTTAATATTTATTGAAAGTACTTTAAATTATAGAATTAAAATAAAGAGAGAATATTTGTTTTTTTTTTATTTTAAAGATTTAAATGGGAGAATAAAAAATATTTATCCGTGTAATTTTTTAATATAAAATATGTCAGAATTGTAACCTTCTACCTTAAGGTAAGAATTTGTTGTACTCACTTTAATAAATGCTCGGACATTTATTATTATTATTTTTTTTTAATATTTATTAAATTCTTTTTTTTTTCTTTTAAATTTAATAAATAATGCGGTGTAAAATTAATTATTTAAAAAATAATAATAAGTGTCTTATCATATTAGAAATAATTTGAGATAAGGTGGATGATGAGATTGGCATATCTACCAGAAATATTATTTGTTTAATATTTAAATTTAGCTATTTATTTATAAATGATAAAATATTTTATAAAGAAATATTAAATTAACTATAATGAAAAAATGGCGTGTCTCATTGTCACGTTTTCAATCGGAGAATGTATTTGACCTTTACGTGACAATAAAAATAAATTTTATTTTGACGGGTAAAATTAGGTTAAGCGTTTATCACACGAATTAAAGCCCGAGTTAGTAAAAAACGTATAAAAAAAATTTTAAATTTTGATAGGCGGAATGAAACTGATCGAAATTTTCTTCTATTTAATGAGAGAAGAGTATTCATATACCTCACATTTATGATTCTCGTTGGTTTTTTATAGGGTTAGGATGAAAGATGACCGAACCAAAGTTGGATCGGGATTGCACCAACCCCAAGAACATTGAGCGAGACTATTCAAAGTGGGGCCCACCATGGTCTCGAGCTCTGGCTTGAGTTTATTTTATTATCTCCTCGTTTGGTGGTCATAGTCTAATTAGACTCGAACCAATGTGTATATTGTCAACTTTATTTAATTTAATAATTGATTTAGATACGTGTTAATTATTACCTACTTATAGTTTCTCTAATTCACAAAAAGAAAGGGGCAAAGTTTACAAACGTGACAAATTTCAATGAAATCGTGTTAGACACATTAAGTTTAATATATATTTATGTGACTATCAAATATTTTTTCTAGTTCAACGACGTGCATGGGTGATATTTGAACCCGATCTTGTAATTACCTATTTAGCTATGCTTATGTTGATGGACCGTCATAGAATTTGAACTCATGTGTGATGTCTCACATTGGTTGGGGAGGAGAACAAACCACCCTTTATAAGGGTGTGGAAACCTTCCCCTAGCAGACGCGTTTTAAAGCCTTGAGAGTAAGCCCGTAAGGGAAAGCCTAAAGAGGACAATATCTGCTAAGCGGTGGATCTGGGTCGAACATCATGTAAGTTCACTAATTTTACCAATCATAAACTCGTAAGTTAAAAAACTGCCAACACGAGCATAATAAACTCGTAAGTTAAAAAACTGCCAAGAACTGCCAACACGAGCATAATCTAATTGGTTAAAACGTTCGATAGGTCAAATGTTTAAAAAATATATGGATGAAAGAAAGAAAGAAAAAATGTTAAAACTATTATTTATATATATATATATATTTATTTATTTATTTATTTAGTAATTAGTAACTTATTTGACAAAAAAAAAAAATAATAATAAATAAGGATTAGTTAAACAATTTTTTTTTTTTAAATCTCAACTAAATAATCATTAACAAAAATATAATATAGTATTAAAAAAATGTAATTTCTAAAAATGTAAATTAAAATATATATATATATATATACACATACATATAACAACGTGACGTGGTTGATGGTAGAGATGAAGTTGGGGGACGAAAAATATAATCTCCGTTTAACTACGAGAGAAACCTCTCTACCTCCTCCTCCATTTACCATTCCATTTGAGACGCGTTTTCACGATTAAATTATATTTTAAAATATCAACAAAACGAAACATAAATGAACGGAAAAATTCAAATACTAAAAATCAAAATTATAGACCAAACAAAAAAATATGTACAAATGAAAAGACTTATTTAAACCAAAACTTTTGGTCTCATTGAATGTCTGTCTACTTAAATGCTTGAAGATGACATGTTTCCCGTAATTATTAATTTAAAAAATAGTGACATTTTATAATAACGGTCTTAGCCTAAATTAATTTTTCAACAAATTTAAATAACGCTTCTAACTCGTAAAATTACCATAACGTCCTCGAAAGATTATAGGTTCAAATTTTCACTTCATTGTCATCGAATTTCTAGACAATAATTGACTTATTTTTTTAAATTATTAAAAGTGGCGAGGCTAAAATATAATATTTAAAAAGTTGAGGGACTTGAAAAGAAACCAAAGGGCAAAAATGGGAATGTTGAGACAAAAGTTTAAGAAGCTCTCTTGGAGTGTTACAAAGTTCAAATTCAAAAATTTATATTTGAATAAGTTTGAATTAATAAATAATATATATATATATATATATATATATATATATATATATATATATATATATATAAAATAATAATAATAATATAAATTCAAAATTTTAAATTTGAATTGATAAATAATATATATATATTAAAGAATAATAATAATAATAATAATAATAATAATATAAATTCAAAAAAGAAATTGGCCAAAATTTCCAAGCCAGATCCCGCGGAGCAAACAATCGCTGATAATAAAAGGCGGAACAAAAATTAAAACCTCCGTTCGACTCTTCCACTGCCACCCGTCGCATTCTGGCATTTATCTCTTCTCCATTTCCTTGATTTTTGGGATCTGAAAAATCGCCATGAATCGCCACAACGATCCCAATCCATTCGATGAAGAAGAGGTCAATCCATTCTCGGTAAGTTTCTATTTCTGTCGTGGCTAAATCTCCGCTCATATAGATCTATGTGCACTGTTTCTCGTTTTTGTTTCATGTTTTACGCGATTTTTATTCGGCTAATGTCGAGATCGGGCGGTTTTTCTATTTTTGAGGTTTGGGAGGGGGTGGAGGGTGAGGGATGGTTGTTGGATTGTTCTTTTATCTGGATCTGATGGAGATCTTTCTAAATTTGGAGGAATATTGTTAGTTTATGGCTGCGGAGAAATATCGTGGTGGAATTGTAGGAGTGGTGTGGAACAGGTGAAGAATTGAGTAGAAATTTCGTGTTTGAAATTTGAATAATACTAAAAGTAGACATACGGAACTAGTAGTTGTGTTGGAGTACGGATGGAGGCGATTTCATTATCTAGGATTGGAAACGAGCGTCATTACAATCTGATTTTCGTGTTTGTGTGGGATTGTTCGTTGAATATAAATTAACTGAAAGCAACGTTCTGTTGATTATTGAAAATACTCTACTGATTGACGTACTTTTTACTCACCTGTAACATCTGATATCTGTAAAATGAAGCAAGCTGAATCTTAGGAGGATTGAAATGATAATAATATCATCTGTTGTTACTGGTTTTGACCTTTGCAGAAAGGTGGTTCTGCTCCTGGATCAAAGTTTCGAATCCCACAAGTGGTGTCGGAAACTCTGGGCTTTGGCCAGAAGCATGATGCTACTGTGGACATACCACTGGATAGGATGAATGTAATTAATATCGTACTCTGTTTTTTCTTGCTTAGAGTCTTTTTTGTCTGGAAGAAGCTTGTAAATGTAATGTTACATTTGGTTTGTGTAGGATCCGAAGACGAAGGAGCGAGAGCTTGCTGCTTGGGAAGCAGAACTTAGTAGGAAAGAAAAGGTTGTTCTATGATATACATAATTTTTTGTTTGCGTGACAATGGTGTACTACAGCTTGGTCCATAACTTGACAATATATCAATACATTTTTCGTAATTGTTCACCTACCTATTTCTTTATGCAAGTTGATTTTGTTTTCTTTGATTTTCATCCGCACACTAAATTTATTCCACAGCTATTTCTTATTTGATATATATATTTTTATCAGCCGCCCAATAAAAGACTACAACAAAATATGATATTTTGTTATTGTGTAGTGGTTACCTAACTGTTGTCATGCTTCTTTTTTTTACCAGGAAATCAAAAAGAGGGAAGAAGCTGTTTCTAAAGGTGATTAAAAAAATGCTACAAGCAATGACATTGAATATTGTTTACTTTTGTTTTTATGAAGCTATTGGGTCTATAACTTTTTGTATGTTGAACAGCTGGTGTCCCTGCTGATGATAGAAACTGGCCTCCATTTTTTCCCATTATTCATCATGATATAGCTAATGAAATACCAGTACATGCTCAGAAGTTACAGTACTTAGCCTTTGCTAGCTGGCTAGGTATGCAAAGTTAATTATCTCAATTCATCATCACATGACATCTCATCTTATAATTATTTTTTTGTATTAATGGAAGGGAAATCGTTTTTTCTTAAATCTTTTTTTTTTTTAAATGAGGTTTTTAATTATTATTTATTTATGCACTGTATTTGAGATGGTAATTGCCATAAATGCCCTTTATAAGCTGTGATAACCGTATCATCATTTGGTCAATTTCCTTATCATTACCAAATCTAGCCACCTATTTGAGATGGTAATGTATGTTGACTATAGAGACTCATTTCCATGCTTTAGTGTTAGCCTTGTCTTCAATGACTTCCGTGTGCCACACTTCATATTTTGCAGGCCACTCCCAATCTAACGCGCACTTGTGCACCTTGCACCTCATGCAACTAAGTGGTGTACATTTTTTTTAACAGCCCAATATTTTTTCCTTGTTACTTTCAAAACTGCTCTTTTCAGGTTTTCTTTTCCCATCCCAGCTTGTTATCATGGGCAAAATACCCCCCTCTCCCCCTCTCTTTTCTGTTATCGTATATACTTTATATCCAAATATTTAGTTTAAACATTCTT
Organism: Cucurbita pepo subsp. pepo; assembly: GCF_002806865.2. Classification (NCBI taxonomy): domain Eukaryota; kingdom Viridiplantae; phylum Streptophyta; class Magnoliopsida; order Cucurbitales; family Cucurbitaceae; genus Cucurbita; species Cucurbita pepo. Next base: position 7,012,921 of record NC_036645.1, read on the forward strand.
GCAAGAGTGGCTTTTCTATGTGTATATGATGTTCTTCACCTCACTCTAGTTCTTGCTTCAGTTAGCACTTGATCGTTGACATTTTCTTAAGCGTATGTCATGCAACATAGTTATTTTTAAGTCTACATTTTTATCCTTTGCTGCTTTTGCAGGTATAGTGTTGTGTTTGGTCTTCAACGTTGTTGCTATAACTGTCAATTGGATAAGAGGCGGGGGTAATTACTTTACTATCAATTTTTGCTTTTGTGTAATGGTTTTTACCTTAAGCTGCAACTGGTTCTTATGTTTTATTTTTATTGTTGTCACAACTTGCAGGAGTGATAATCTTTTTCCTCGCTGTAATATATTCCATACTTGGGATTCCTCTTTCATATGTCCTGTGGTACAGGCCTCTATACCGTGCTATGAGGTGAGATTGAATAATCTTTATATTTCCTTTATTCGTTGTCATTGGGTTAAGAGGCTTCTTTTGTTATATTATTGTTTAATAACCTAAGATGCTATTTTTATATTTGCTCGTTGTCATTGTATCCATAGACAATTTGCTGAATGCTGATGGTATTTTGCGTTGCCCATTGTATTTAACTTGCAGGACGGATAGTGCCTTGAAGTTTGGTTGGTTCTTCATGTTCTACTTGGTATGAATAGTAAATAATATCTTTCTTTCTCAAGATAAAGATCTTTTATATCCCTTATTTTATTTAGTAGTCAATTAACTGAGTTTCCACCACTGTACAGTTACATATCTTATTTTGCATTTTTGCTGCCATTGCGCCTCCGGTTGTGTTTCACGGGCAGTCATTGACGTAAGTTTATTGCTGATTAATTTCATTTGTAAGCTTCTAATATGCTTCAACTTTAAAATGTTCATGAAATGAATTCTCATTCTACTGCCTACAAACGTAGTAGCCCCTTTTATTATTTTTGTTGCGCCTTATTGCTTCTCCATACTGCTTGCATTGTGCTAAACATATGTCCAAATATTTTCAGGGGCATCTTAGCAGCAATTGACGTCTTCTCTGAGCATGTCTTGGTTGGGGTAAGTTTTGAATAGATAAGAACATACAACTACAAATTTCTTTATCTAAAAAGAGAATTAGAATAGTGAACATACAAATTGGGGTGCATGTTTTTAATGCTTATGCTCTTTAAACTGATGTACCAATAGAATCATTATTATTATTAACGCTTATGCTATTCCCAAGTTTGACTAACATTAAATTCGTATTATATCTTGCAGATATTCTACTTAATTGGATTTGGCTTTTTCTGCTTGGAATCGCTTCTTAGTTTGTGGGTCCTTCAGGTTAGAACACGAGCATCTTTATTATAATTCTAAACCAAATTTCAAACACAAAATCAAGCTTTTTCCCAAAATTTGCTTGGTTTTAATGATTTAAAGTTTTAGAGCTTAACTGTTCAACTCAATATAATTGGATTAATATGCCATGCATCATCTCATAGTCTTGTATTACAGTTCCAAGCAACGATTTAAACCTTCTAAGCATTTACAAGTTTACAAATTTGTAGAGAATGTTCATCTGTATCTTACTAGTTTTAAACTCTCTTTTTTGGCAGAAAATCTATTTGTACTTTAGGGGAAACAAGTGACTTGAGTGAAGAGATTACGCCACGGTTGCGACGTCGCAGCGGTTAAATTTTCAGGTTATCATTTCTTGTGATGGTGATTGTATTTTTAGGATGTTGGTGATTTTTTTAAATGAGCTGAGAGTGAGAGATGTGGATTCTAAAGTTGATACTGTTGATGTGATATAAATATATAGTTTTGTGCCAATTTGTTATTGTATTTTAGCATATGGTCGTTCTTAGGATGTGGAAAATTATAATTTAGCTGTCACAATCGGTTATTAGAAAAATATAGTTTTTGGTTTGTCATACGACAAGCCTTTAACTTAGATCTTAGATTTTAATTATATTTGAATTATTTTGAAATATGAATTAGTTTAGAACAATTTTATTAATATTTCTAATTTTCCCTAATTTTGGAATGTAAATACATACTTTTTTGAGAAAATTTTGTACTCAAGTTTCAAAAACAAAAGTAATTTGTTTAAAAAATATTATTATTATTATTATTATTATTATTATTATTACTTCCATTTAAGGTAATTTATATGAAATTATTCATGCATTGGAGCAAGGGAATGATGGATGTTGAATAGTACATTAACCTCGATATCCTCAAATAGTTGTCATTTTTAATATTTTAAATAAAAATATTTTTTTTAAATAACAAAATTATTTTGTTGTATAATATTTAAAAGCAATTATAGCGGTTATTTTTCTAAATATCATAAAAAAAATGTTTTTCTAAATATCATTAAAAAAAAAAAAAAAAATTCCAATCACATCTTTAAAAAAATAGAATGAGAAATAGAATTTGGATCTGAGAAATATAATTTGGATCAGGGTATCCTCTCGAAATAGAATTTGGATCAGGGATAACAAATATTAACTGATAAAATTTGGTGTAACAAATTTTAACTGATTACAAATATATTAACTGATAAAATTTGTGTAACAAATTTTAACTGTAAGATATATTTCATAACTAATTATTATAATATATTCTAATAAAAAACAACCAACTGATTAGTAGGTAAGATATATTTAATAACTAATATATTCTAATAAAAAACAACCAACTGGTTAATAGGTAAGATATATTTAATAACTAATTATTATAATATATTCTAATAAAATATATTTAATAACTAATTATTATAATATATTCTAATAAAAAACAACCAAAAACTCAAATCACTAAAAATTAATAAGATTTCAAGTCAAGTCAGAAAGAAAACAACTTAACCCAACTTCACAACTCGTCGTTCCGAAGAGCGAACAAATCCGTACCCTTTCGATGGTCAATCTCATCCATCAAAGACAATGAAATGAAACTACACAAACATTCATTGAGAAGATGAGAAATAATTACAATTAATCAAAGATAAACATAAAGTTTAGTTAAAGCAATTAGCTAAGAGGATCATAACTACATTAATTTATTTTTGTGTTCTAATGCTAAGGATCATAAGTATAGGCATAATGATGTGATGGATGTGGAGGATATACAAAATGAGGAGGGGACTGTGGATGATAAATATAATGAGGTGGGGACTGAGTATGATGAAGATCATCCACTCTGTGTGGTGGTGAAGGAGAGCTCAGTTCACTCACTGAACTGTCATCATGAACTGGTGATTTTTGTTTCTCTACCTTAACCTCTGCTAACTCTTCTTCCTCGAAAGACCTGAAAATGGGATGCAAGTATGCATCCGCTAAGAATGCTTTTACGTTCATGTCGGGTTCCGTGCTCTTCTCCAGTGTATCTCTATCCATCGCTTCCTAAAAAAGAAAAAAAACAAGGGTCGATAAGACTTTTGGAAGAACGATAACGATTACTTGTTATAATCGCACTCTCAAACTGTAACATCTCAAACCCACCGCTAGCGGATATTGTCCTCTTTAGACTTTTCTTTCGAGCTTTCCCTCAAGGTTTTTAAAACGCGTCTACTAAGAGAGGTTTCCACACCCTTACCATATGAGAAATGTTTCATTCCTCTCTCCAACCAATGTGGGATCTCACAATCCACCCCCTTTGGAGGCCCAGCGTCCTCGCTAGCACACCGCCTAGTGTCTGGCTCTGATACCATTTGTAACGGCCCAAGCCTACCGCTAGCAGATCATCCTCTTTGAGCTTTCTCTTCAAAGTTTTTAAAACGCGTTTACTAGGGAGAGGTTTCCACATCCTTACAAAAAATGGTTCGTTCTCCTCCCCAACCGATATGGGATCTCGCACAAACTTTCAATTGGAGTAATATAATTAACCTCTTAACAGAAGTATAAATACATGTCGGTTAAGATCCTTTTCAGCAACTAGATTTAAAGTAGACTTTACCTCGAGAGGGTATTTACGAAACGCGGGTTCGAACCGGTTCTTGCAGTACTTGTGGAAGAATAACGTCAATATCGGTAACGCGACAAGTAGCGGAGTTGAATTGGCAGCCTTTTTTGTACTGAGCAAACCCAATAGAAGTAGTTGAGATATCAACAAGCTTGCTATGATGCGGCTGTGGACATGGGGCCAGAAGGCACCAACACTTTCATATTGCTGATTATATACATTGATGATCTGCACAAATTCATCCACATTTACAATATATGATTCAGTAAGAGGATCGAGTAAATCTCCGCAAGTCAACCGTGTTCTTTTTCGATCACAACAACGAAATACTATACATAATATGTAACGAATAGTCATATAATCGAACCAAATGTCGGGTGTCAAACCTGATGGCGGTAAACCAAGTATGCAAATGCGAAGAAGACGAGTATAAACGGAAGAAGAATCGGGGTGACCACGGCATAAACAATTCCCAGTAGGAAGTACAGTTGTAAGCTCGGTAAAGTTTCGGGGAATTCGACACTTCCTGGGTCCATTGCCTTCTCTCTATCTCTATCAGTTTTCACTATGAACAGATTCTTGAGATGAAAGATGACCAGCGGTTTCAACCGAAGAATCTCGCTCGCTATTCCAGCCCACCCGTCAACCATTATATATGTAATGAAGAAAGTAGCCTTCATCGGTATGGAAACTCCAATCGTTCGGGGAATTCTGCGAATCGATTCGACGAGAAACAAGTCAATTATGCATAATTAGAAGAATATGATTGAAGGATCATTGAATGTAGGGTGTGAAGCATTACTGGGTAGGAGATTGGTGAATGAAGGAATCCAGTTGCTCAAAAGCTGTACCAGTCACAATACTTCCCAAGAACACATTCACCAGCATGAAATAATAGTACTTAGCTGCGGCCCTTCGTTCGAGCATCGAAACCGCTACATGTCCCTCAATTTTCGACATGATCATTAGAACTGTTGGAAGTATATATAGAAAGATTTTGAGAGCCAAACCAGGAAGAAAACCCTGTAAAAATGACTTGACAAACTTCCTGTACAACATAACCATTCAATTCAAACAATCAATCTTTGAATATTTCACATTAGGAAGTAGTAATCAAATGGATCATGATCAAGGAAGTTGACTTACAATTCTATCACCGGCCTTAGGAACGGGGCAACTCGTTCGAGACCTTCCAGATTGGCTAGTGATTGTACGAAAGCAATTGGTATCATGTAGAAGAACACGAGAGCGAAAACCGACAAGGATATGACTAGTTTTCTGATACTTAGAGAAACAAATGGTATCGCAAGGTTCTTCCAGTAAACATCACGAGGTTCCGGAGCCCAATTCGACAGCCATAACGTGGGATTCTTACTCTGTTGAGTCTGTGCACAAACTGCAGCGCCCCAACGAGTATTAAACGAAACGAAAGCAACAGGCAATATTTCTTTTGAATCTTTGATAATTTTCTGTCTCTCCAATGCCATCTAACACATGGGGATTCATAAACAAAAATGTTAAGGAATTCAGTTCTTAAAATGTTGGAAAACTATTGAATCTGCTTTCGTGACTTACTCTAGCATCGAGATCCCTAATTTGTTGTTTGTAGTATTCGATAGAATCGACTCTGCTACCGCAAAGTCCGAAGCATCCTACCTGAAAAAAGAGTTCAAATGGTCAAAACTCGGCCATAACAACGTGCTTATAGGTTTGCAGTCGATGTGATTCACTGAGAAGTAAAAGATCGAATTCAAGTCGATCGGATACCTTTCTAGTCGGTCTCTTGTCGGGATGTCTTTCAAACTTAAGAAGATTGTAATCCAACCAATTCTGGAGCCTTGCTCTTTTTTTTGCTAGCTTAGCAAACTTGTTGGCATTATATATGGCCTAAAAACAAGAAATGGCTTAAAAAACAAATGTCCTATAGAGAAACCGTGCACGGGACGCTGGGAATCATGTCCAGTTTGCTTACCTGATGAGAAAGATAATGTTCGGGATGATTTTTATGAAAGAACTGATCGACGGTATCTGAGGTCGAGCGACCAGAAACATGTGGCACGTTCCTAACCAACACCTGCAAAAGATTAAGGTACACTTTTGATTGGAATAGGAATCTCTAATTCCAGTTCGTGACATGTTCCACGACATTCAAAGAACGAATATCAAGCAATAACGCTATTCACTCACGGTGAATTGCTCGGCACGTCTTCGTTGAGATGCCAAGAAATTCATTCTCATTTGTGCAACGTTGTCGTATTCTTTGTAAAGCATGAAACAAATCCACAGGGTGAACAAATACTCCAATCCTATATGAACAAAAAACCTGAAACTCAAACGTAACAAATGTTATGATACTATCTATTCTGCATTCTCGAACACGAAAATAGATAGTAAAGCTCGGGATTTGTCGTTCATGATGACAAGACGAGCTCACCTTATAGATTCGGGACTAACATTCGATATCGATAGCTTATCAATGTCACTTACAACCAATTCTTTCCTCAAGAAGAACAGTGTTCCACTAGACACATTGACTGGGATAAGAACAACAAGAGCAACAATGGCGATTGGGAAGAATATCTTCAACCTGCCATTAAGCATAGATAAGGAAAATCCTTCAGAATTTTCACTTGATGGCTTATAAAAGCAAAATCATTATGAACAGCAAATAAACGCATACGAATAGCCAAAATTCCCAAACAGTAATGATCCATAATGCAAAAAACTGCTCAAAATCAAAATCGAAATCGAAATCAAAATCAAGCCAAGAAGAACAACAGAGAGAAAGAACACTATGAGAATCATCTACAAAAATTCACAAGAATCAGAAAATTGCACAAGAAATCAGCAAAAAGCGGCAAACTACAAACCCGAGAGTGTAAATTCTGAGAAAAACAGCAGAATCAAACCCAGCGTGACTAATAATTTCAGCCTCACTCATCTTCAAAGCCGCAGGCATCCAGTTCAAGAAAGTGAGATAAGTCAAAATGTTGAGATTAACATATTTCCCGACGAAATTCCTGGAGCCTCGCGGACTATTTCGGCCGCCATCGATGTACCATTTTGGAAAATAAACTCTGTCGTTAATCGGTTGAATTCGCAAGAGAGCAAAAGCAAGAAGAAACACAAAAGCAGTGATGATATTGATTAACGCTGAAACTCCAATATCACCGAGAGTCGCCATGGGAGGTCTGAGAAGCTTTTAGAGAGAGAAGTAAATGGTTGAAAATGGAAGTGAGGTAAATCGGAGGATGAAGAAGAACAACAACAAGAAGAAAGGAACAATGGAAGGAATTTGTTGAGGTTCTTGATGAAATGGATAATCAATGGAAGGATTGGAGTGTGAAAAGGAATTTTTGGATGGTAGGTTTTGATTATTGACTTCATCAATGCGCCATTTCATCTCTAGTAGTTTCAGTGCATGTGCACTGAGAGGAGAGGAGAGAGAGAGAGAGAGAGAAAGACAGATGAGAGAGAAATACAGAGGAGAGAGAAAGAAGTGGCTATGGCTTTCTCTCTCTAAAAGTGGGAATTTTTTTTATTATTAAATTCGCTTTTTTTTCTTTTTTTTTTTTTGGTTAAATTATAAGTTTTATTTCGAAATTATAAAAAAAAATTATTTAAATAAAATTTTATTAGGTGATTGTATTTTTTGTAATTAAGTGAACTAATTTTCCACATCACCAACATTAGGAAAGTCATTATGTTCCCGCGTAATGTTTTTCTAGCTAGTTTGTTCGGGTATACTTGTAACATTTCTAGTTTAATGTTACTGTTACATTAATGATTACCCGAAAGTTTATATGTCATCAAAGTAAAAGAACTGGGACCACAAATGACTATAATCTTGAGAATACGATGACTAAGAAAAAGTAAGTTACTACATTTGAGAATGTTTGCGTAATCTGCTGACGTATATGGTGTCTGAAAGTTCTCTATTTATAATTAAATAAATTACCGGGAAAGAGTAATAAACGAAAATAACAATAAAAGAAAAATATCTGCGGTAATAAGACAAATATTTAAATATTTGACTTTAATAAAATATCAAATATGATATATATGGTAAACTATAATTTATTAGTAAATATCCTTAACACTAATAAAAAATTACTCCATATACCAACAAGATGTATCTTCTTTTTTTGTTGGTTCAGTTAGGAACTGGTTTAATTTAATTTTTTTTTTCTAGGATGCATGTGAGTAAGAAGAAAGCATGTTGGAATGACTCGTGTTGGTTTGTAATGATAGTTTTCACTCTTGGAAACAAGGAGTAACATGACCATGTCGTAGGGGATGCAGAGAAATGTCGGAGTCTGTCGAATCTGGACTCTGAATCTTGAGCGCGGGTCGTTATAGTCTAACACAAACGTAAAGTTATAAATGAGTTTCATATTCAAGTGTTAATCAAAACAACAAATTTGAAGATGAAAGCAGAAGATAAGTAATTGAGAATTTATTATTTATTCTCACAATCTGACGTCGAATTCAAGTATTTGGGTAGCTAAAACGTACTCGAGTTAAATAGAAACTGATCTCACAAAGTAAGATGAGTATAAATTACCCTTTAACTTCAAAAACTTCGAATAAATCCATTCATGAATCCTCCCACGTTCTTTGAAATATAAATGAGGTACATGAATGAACTAAGACTATATCCAGATAAGAGCAATACTCATAATAGATTATACTAACAAAGCGTATCTTAATTTTTTTGTGGCTCAATCACGGGATGTCGTGGCTATTCGGATTTCGATTTCTTATCTAAATCCTGTTCCGGGGACATTACACTAATGGGTTTAACGGGTTCTTGTTTCTTTTTTTTTTTNTATTTAAACGAAATTATGCTATCATTATCTTTTAAAATATATATTTTTTAATTTATGAATATTATCCAAACAAATTTCGTAAATTAGAAGTGTTTTTATTATTATTATTATTATTTTTTAAATTAGCCATAGCCATTAAAATAATGATTAATAATAAAAATAAAAGAATTCTCTGTTGGAAGGAAGAATAAAGCTAAAAAAGGCAACAGGCTATGGCGGCGTCGCTGTCAATATTCGAATGGTTTTCACGCCCCGGGAAAGCTGGGCGTTGACGTGGGGAACCTAAATTAGCGCCTACTTCCCTATTAATTAATTAATTAATTAATTAACTGTCTTAATTATGTCCTTAATTTCTTACCAAATAACTTCGGCTTCAAGAATTTGATTCTTAGTCTGATTTTGGGAAATAAATTAATTAGTGAATAATTAGAGGTTGAAAATATCATATATATATATATATATATATATATATATATATATATATATATTCAATTTTTCTCATTCACATGTTAATAAATTAAAAAAAAATTATTTTATTTTTCCATTTCTTAAAGAAAACAAACACATGTACTTTCGATGGCTCGAGGTACGATTTTTTATCAAATTTAAATAATTATTTTTTTAATAGGCAACCATTTTTTTGTTGATAATAATCGTCACGTCGATTTTCATTTAACATTCTTACAAATTTTTATTTTCAAAGCCGTTTTAAAACACTTCTCAAATATCAATATTATAATATTTTTTTAACGAATAGGATAATTTTTAAATAATAAATAAAGTTAAATAATATATGTTAAGGATATTTAATACTAAATTATAGTTTATTATATATATCATATTTAATTTTTTATTATAAGGTAAATATCTAGATATTTATCTTCTTACCACAGATATCTTTCAATTTATTACTGTTTTCATATCGGTGTGATTTATTTATTATAAATAGAGAACTTTTACACACCTAAGCGGATTAAGCAAATATTCTCAATCAATAAATAAATAAATAAATAAATATATATATATATATATATATTTTGCTAGTATCAAAATAACCATTATTAGTGTCATGTATTTATTTGGACCGTATTATGATTAAATAAAATTAAAAATTAAAAAGAAAGGAACTTTTCATTAAAGGAAAAAAGTGGTTTAGCTAAGTGGTGGCAACGTGGGATGATAATTAATTAAAAGTGACTAAAGCGTGTTCTTTTCATTTATGCTTTCATTTGATTTCATGCCCTTTCAAACCATACTTCCACAAACGAATAATTTAGGTTAATTTTTTAATATATTGTCACAAACAACCATTCATTTATTTAAAAGTTATTAAATTTCACATCATTTTAAAATAATAGTAACATGAATAAATAAATAAATAAAATATTTTCATTTTATTAAAGGGAGGTTAAAGTCCTATTTTTATTACTCAAATTTATTATTATTTTAAAACAAGTTATTTTTGGAATTTCACATATTTGGTTCTTGAAAATTAAAAAAGAATAACCAATAGATAAATATATATATATATATATATATATATATATTTATTTATATTTATATATTAAATTTCTTTTTATAAATAAAAACAAAATATCTATCACGTGAATGTAAAAAACAGGGACTATGATCATTGTCTCGACTCCATTTATTGTTTCTATTTTAATATATATTTATAAATTCTATCATAAATATAAACAATTTTAAACCTAATTTTTATGAAAATGTCACACCACGTCTCGATCTTTGTCCTCTTACGACTAAACATACAACCTACAGAATAATAATTTCTTGAACGAAGACGAAATTTTAAAACCAAATTTGCTTATTCTAAAAATAATTATTAAACGTACGATAAAATGCTTTTTTTTTTTTCCTTTTTTTATTTTTTATTTTTTTGGAATTTTGCTTAAACTAAAAAAAGAAAATTGCAAGAATAATAGTAGTTTGTTCCAGCACAGTGTGGGACCCACTACGCATGCTAAAGTCCAACTCACTCGTGATTGCACCGCAGATTCTCCGTAACGGCCGAGTTGGGACCACACGCAATTTTGTTATTTATTTATTATTATTGTAAATAGAAAATTAAAATTGGGCCGGGCTCCATTCTGGATTGGGCTTTAGCCTGCGTCTAACGGGCTAAAGGCTCAACTAGATAATTTCGCACCATTTTGTTTTAATATTTATAAAACTATTTATTTTCCTATTTATTTGTTGGTTGTTTTTTATTTTTTAAATTATTTATTTTAAATCGTAAATAAATTAATTAAAACTAGACGTTATAATTTATTCTTTTTATTACTTTTTTTTTTTAATTATAATATCTGCATAGTGTGAGTGGGACAAAATTAGGTAAATTTGGCATATGACTCATTGCCACCTAGTTTAAAATGGACATGTCAGCATTTGAGTATGCCACCTAACCCTCCAAAATGGGAAACAAAGTCTTTTATTTCTTCTATTGGTAGTTGCGTCTCTTCTTACACCTCATTTTAGCTTCTACTTTTTGACATATTGCTTTTTATTTATTGTTTAATATTAGTAAGAGTTAACTTAGAGTCCGAGAATTAAAGAATTGTCGGTTCCCGAATGGTTAGTTGCATTCAAAATTTTATAAAACTCAAATACGAACCATTCACAATAATCTTTCAAAAGTAAATCTCACAACTAAATCCGTTCATGTTATATCATAAAACTCAAATATCAAATATTTAAAAGCCAAAATGTATCAGTAACCTCGATTACAAAAGTCAAATATTCTTAATTTATGGTAAATTTGTAACCCTATTTTCGAGTTGATCAGAAAAAAATATCCATTCAAGAACCAACCCAAAATTTTTATTTTCCAAAAATTAAACCTAATCCAAACCGAAATATGAATGGTCGATAACTTTTTTTTTTTTTTCAAATTTTTTGGGGAGGGCACAATGGTAATTGGATTTATTATTATTATTATTATTAAATGTTATTGGATAAAGTGGATAGAGGTTTATTTTTCAAAAAGAAAAAATGAAAGAGGTGTATACGGTCGGAATTGAAGNGCATATTGGTAATTGGACACATTTTTAATTAATAAATGTCATAATGGGAAGGGTAAACAGGCTTGCTTTTTCAAAATATTGGTAGAGGGCATGTTGGTAATTTGGCTCTTTTTTAATTTTTATAATTCAAAATGCAATATCTGTACAAAAGTGAAATTTGTGTAATAAAATAGGAAAAGAAGGGTATTTGTGTAATTAAGACCAAACATGAATTAATTTGCAAAGCTACTTAAATTGGGCTTGAAGTAAACAAGATGGGCCAAGCTTCACCGTTCCAGCCGAATATTTCGGTTCTTCCACATTTAAGTATTATAATTTTATCACCATACCTTAATTTATTAATTCCAATAATTATTTAAAACATTTAAGTAAGCTAATTACATGTTGAATTTTTAAATAAATTTTAAATAGTAGCCAATAAAATACATATGGGTGTAATATATAATTTATATTTTATTAAAATAATACCGTTTCATCTAGTTTAAAAAATACCCATAAATTTTCAAAATTTTCCACTTATACCCTTCAACTATTAAAAGTATTTTAAAAATACCCTTAATTTTTTAAAACTTAAAAGTATTTTTAAATATTTAAAAATAAATAAAAAAAATTATCTTTAAGGTAACACTTTTAAAAGATAACTTTCGTAAGTAATATTAAAAAATGTAGGAGTTAGACAGTTTTTTCTGTCCATATTTTGATAATAAGATTATTTATTTATTTATTTATAAAAATGAAGAGTATTAATGTTTAAAAAAACAAAAATTATAAGCATTAAAAAAAAAAAGATATTTTAGTAGAATTTGTTGAAAGTTTTAAGAATATAATTAAAAGAAATTTATAGTTTTGAATTAAATTAATATATAAAATGTAATTATTAAAGGATATTATTTTCAGTAGTTTATATAAAATGTAATATTTATAACAATTTATTTGAATTAAATTAATTTCAAAACTGAATTATTTTAGTCCTACACTCTCAATTTTTTCTTACCATTTTATTTTTGTTATATTCTTATTTTATTTTTATTTTCATCTAATTTTTTATTATATAAAGCTAGTTTGTAACATACGTTATACTCAAAGATTCGTTCGATTAAAATAGAATAAACGTAAAAGTTATAATATATATATATTTAAAAGTTTATGAAATAAATTTAAAATTTAGCTTTAAAATTTTAGTTTTTTAATTTTTTAACAATGATATGTATATAACTTTTATCCAAATTTTAAAAATATAAAAAATATTGCTTAGATTTTAAAAGGTATATATATTTTTAACAAGCTTAATTATTATTAAAAAAATAATAATATTATAAATATTTTTAAATTTTTAGAGGGAAAGATTATAATGCTTATTTATTAATTTATCTATTGCAAGTAATGGCGAAGTCAGTTGACAGTCTATTATATAACTTCTTCCATTTAATTCATTACCAGAAAGCAGAAAATCAGTAGTACAGGTAAAATAGGCTCGGCCGCACTGGATCACTTATTTCTTTTGAACTCCGAAGTATTTCGCTTAGAGAATCGTGATTCCACTCTCTTTTGCCATTTTCTGAATTTCAGTAAACGCGCTGTGACTCCGTCTTATCGTCCTCCTGCTCCAGCCCTCCCGGCCGCGTCTCTAACCACTCTTCTTCTCTCGTTTCCATGAATCTCTCAGAGTAGCTCGTTCCGATTCATCAGTGTTACAGTACAATGCCGTCGCAATTAGCATCCAGATCGGAATCCGGTTCCGATTTGAAATCGAAATCTGAACCTACTTCGAAGTCCAGATCGCTGCCGATTGTGCCGCATGAAAAGGCTGTTTCCGGTCAAATTGCAGTGCCTCTGGCAGTTTTGGACTCTAAAATTGGGAGAGAGGATTGTTTGAGGAGATCGACGAGGCTCAGTCCATGTTCTTCTTCAGTGGATGTTCGTCGGCAGAATGTGGCTAGAAATGGCGTTAATAGAGCTCGTTTTGGTTCTTCTTCGACTGATTCGAGGCTTGATTTTTTAGTGAATGAGACTTGCCTGAGGAAGTCACCGAGGCTGCATCCTGGTATGGTCAGGGGAAATGGAGATGGAACTGTTAATCTACCTTTAAAAGAATGCAGGTTGTCGTTGATGGATGCTGGTAGTTTGAGAAGGTCGCCGCGATTGAACGGCTCCGGGAGCGGTAATGGAGAAATGGAGTTGTCCATAGAAACGACGTCGAAGAAGAGGAAGATCAACGATTTGAGAAGGTCTGCGACGGAAATCGCCAAGGTGACGTTATTCGACTCAATTAACGGAAACGAGAGGAAGTGCGGCCTCAATCAGGTGCCAAATACTGATTTCTTCCATTACTGTTGCGTTTTTTCGTTCTGATTTTATCCTATTAAAGCAAATAAACGTACATTGTCCAAAATTAGCTGCGTTCTGTTTTCTTTTCAAAATTACTGCGTCATCTGAATGCAAACCATTAGTACAAATAGTACTCGATTTAGCTCGCTTCTGAAATTTCCTTGTTTTTCGATTTTGATTTTTAAATATAGGAAGCGTTCTCTTCAACAACTGTTTCAATTTGTTCAAAGCGCAAATTTCAAGAATTCAAAATTTACTCGATTTACCGTTGCATTTTTTCCTTTTCTCCTGAAACAAGTTCCTAGGAGTTTTTTTTTCGAGGCTGATGATTTCATGCTCAGTAGCACAAATTTGCAATCTTCTGACGAACTTAACGGTTTCGAAAGGATTTATGAAGAGAGTACGAATAGCGTTTTTAGTATTGGTAGGTACTCACCGCGAAAATCGAAACTGTTATTGAAGAACTTCCTATGTATAACATTTTTTTTTTTAAACAAATTATTACCTTAATTGCTGTCCAATCGTGAGCGAGAGACGGGACGCTGAGTTTTTTTCGAATTTGCTTTTCTTGTTGTTGTTTTTTTTTTTTTCTTAAATAATTATAAAAAGAGAATGTTAATTCGGAAAAATTCCTTCGAAACAGCGGATTCAAGATAACATCCACATTTTTTTTCTTCCTTAAATATAACTATTTTTCTTTTATATATTTAAATAAAATTGTATACCATCTGACATTTTTGTTTTTTGCTATTTAATTGACAAGACGATTTCAAAATTTTCTTGTTAATGTCGTCTGATCAAATGTAGCTTTTTTTGCATTGTTTAACTTAAAATCATTTTATGAATATGTAAATATGATCCTATGAATATATATATATATATATATATATATATATATATATATATATATATATATATATATATATATATATATATATATATATATATTAGAACAGCACATTTTTACATTAATTTTGAGTCTCCATAGATGTTTGTATTTTTTTTTAGCGAAATTTTGTTTCTTACAAAGATGCAGGCTAATTTAAGGAATGATCGAGGGTTTATAATTAATGAAGGAAGGGCAAAGCCAGTAGAACTTATGCTCAAAGTGAACAATATATTGTTCTTATAGAGAGTCGTGTTCATCTAATAGTATTTTTGTTTAGGTGAACTAATATATGAAAATATATATTTTAAAGTAACTATTTAATATTAAAACTCTAAACCCGTGGTAAAATATAAGCATACCTTCTAAAAATAAAAATAAAAAAATCAATTGTGAACAATACCCCTTAATGATCCTATACCAATTCGGGTAATGATAGCGTTTTGAGCATTTTTTTAACTGTATTTGGGTGTCTATTAGTTCATCTTATGGTAAGTTTTTAGCTTCGTTTTGAACAATGTATTAATCTCACAATATGTTTAAGTTTGAGTATGATATAATGAAATTAAAACTTTCAGTTGAAAGAAAATGAGCCTTTTCCTTTTTATTCTGGTAATTTAACATATGAACTGCGTATGATTTGAAGTTGAATCTTCATTGATTTATTGTCTTTAGTTCATGAAAACACTGTGTTATATTGAGTAAGTGAAATGTTTGTTATACATCATTATAAACAATTATAGAAAGAATAGTTACTATAAATTAGTTGTAATTCTTTTTTGCATGAAAATTCATTTCACTGGATTATTTAGACGGATCAACTAGGTACGCCATTGATAGCCTCTACTCGTGTCCTAGCTCGTCTGAGAGCTAAATTTGCCTCGATTGTTTGTCTCTTGCCCTGAGCTTTCCTCAAGTTAGCTTCCGCTGTTTCAAGTGTTTCAAGAGTTTGCTGAGCTTATTGATCCCTGGATCATATGAGTTTTTTACGCCACTATCTGTTAAACTAAAATTTAGGAGTAGTCTAGTAGAAAGAATGTCTGTACTTTAAAGTAAATTGTATGTTTAAATCAGTGTTGGTGAAGAAAATATCAATTGCTTAATGGTGTAATCCAGCAATTTCTTTCAATTATGATTGAAAGGTATTCCGGCAATCCTCGAAGTCTGAACTTCTTGTTGATGCTGCTACTCTTACTGTATGGCCTACAAGCTTTGCGAGTTACTTTATCATCTGTTTCTTGGTGATGAGCTTTGAACGGATTTATTTTATTGATGAATTGGAAAACTGAATTTTACAGGCTGAAAAGGCTACTAGCCAATGCTTGACCAATAAGTGAGTAACGATCTACAACCTTTTTTTGGTGTTCATATTTTGTTCAAAGCAGCTGTGTTTAAATTCCATTTCTAATTGAATTTTGCATCTTTGTTGATAAAGAGCGGGGAAAGATGAAGTAGGTAAAAAGATGGAGGGAATGGAGGTGAAGTTTCTCAGGAGATCTCCAAGATTTTCATCTGATCGAGTTGAACGTGAAATTAGATGTCATAAACCCTCATCAAAGAAGCTTTGCTCAAGAAAGCTTGAATCTCCTAAGGTTGACAGCTTTGATTCATTGTCATTGACAGTTGACAATGCTGAAATGGATTCATCAAGAAAACTAGAAACAGAAGAACTATCTTTCCTAAAGCAAGAAGAGTCCAATGAAGCAACGATTTCTTTGATATTGGAAACTTTAAATCTCACAGCAGAACTTTCTCACAAGATAGAAGCCGGACCATCACCTTTCTCACCGTGTATAAATCAGGAAGAAGCGCCTAAACTCTTCCGTCGCAACTCTTGTTTCGTCGGTGAGAAGATTTTAAGAAGGTCTCCTAGGCTTTCCTCAGACGCTAATTATAGTTCCAATGCTGATTCTTGTAATGGTTTTGGTAAGAAAATTGACAAGCCGTTAAGTAAATTTCCCAGACCTTCATTATCTTCGTGTGGAAATGAGCAATCCAGGTCAGCGGATAACCGAACGTCCATATTACGTGGGGCTGAAAATTGTACTGTCAGACATTCTTCCTCTGAACTTCTAGAGTCAGATATAGAATGTCCTGTGGAGAAAATTAGGAATTCTTCTGGTGTTAAAGAGAAAAGGAATAAAAACAAAGCGGCTTCTTTCTTTGTTGGAGATCCAGTTCCTGCTGATGAGGCTCAACAGAGATGGAAATGGCGCTATGAAATGAAGGTAGCTGTTTGTTTCTATACAATTTTCAGTTCCTTTCTTTTATATACTAATACTCATATTTCATTTGTGGAATCAGAGTTCTAAGGACTGCGTTGGTGGAGTTTATATATATTATATATATATTTGTTCTGTGAAAGTAATGTTATTTGATACAAGTTATTTTAATACTAATAGGTCACTTCTTTTATATGATAAAAATAATTTTGGAGATGTGTTCTTCAATTTGTTCCCATAATGCTTTTGAGATAACCATCTGTTTAATTTGAATTGCCATTTTAAGGCTTGCCTTTTGTGTTTTATCTTCCGCGTTGACTTCATAGTAGCTTCCCTGATCTGATTCATGAATCAACATATCAGATTAATTGGACAATTTACTTTATACATAGCTTCATTCCATGTGCATTGCACTACCTGTTAAATTTGTATTCCGATCATAATTGCACTACCCTTTCTGGAATATGCAGAGTCAAATTTCTAAGCGGCAGAGAATGGCAGAAAGGTGAGGCATAATTAGTTCTTAAGCCTATCCTTTTAGTGTTTTTCTGATATTTGAAATCTTTTTTGGCTAAAAATTGTGTTCCAATCCAGCCATTTTTTTCCTTATTGCCATGCTTTACAGTGATGATGATGAAGATATGATTGTGCATAATGTGGAATGCCATTATACTCGTGCTAGTATTGCAAATACCATTTTCAGTCTGGGAGATTGTGTATATGTTAAGGTAAATGGCCTCTATTTCAATACTATTTTTTATTATATTGTTAAGCCAAAATAAAATACTACTTTGACCTTATATGAAAGCAGAGATGAAGGATATCACTTTTGCTCTGAACAAATTTGAAACCCTTCTCTTGAGGGGACAAAGGATATCTCAACATCATTCTGTTTTATTGTTGAACGTGTTAAGCATTGCACGTGGTACGAAATATAGGTTACTTGGAAAATCTATTGCCCCAATTGAAATTGAAATTGAAATTATCCTTCTAATGAGGAGAAAATGGACATCTTTATCTTGTTCCCTTTGTTTAAATCACTCTTTCATTACCAAATCATGTTGAGCATCAGATGACAGATGCGGCATGAAGAGAGTTTTTGGATTCCTCTCAATAGTAAATTATTTTGCAGGGTGAAGGAGAAAAAAATCATGTTGGGACAATTATAGAACTTTTCAAGACAACAGATGGGGATAATTATTTCAGAGGACAGTGGTTTTATAGAGTGGAAGATACAGTGAGTTAAATTTCCTGTTCACTCTTGTTCTCATTTTTTTAGTAGTAACTAATTATTCAACTGTTCCAAGGAGTACCTTAACGTAATTTATTTCTCAGGTTATCAAGGAAGAGGGTTCTTTTCATGACAGTAGGCGTTTATTTTATTCAACTGTTATGAATGACAACCCACTAGATTGTATTGTTTCAAAAGTAAATATCAAACGAGTAAAACCCAGGGTATGCTTGCCTCACAATCCCTGCCTTTCTAATTTGATCTTATTTGACAGTGCCATCACTATTTCTTAACTTTGTTGTAGGCATGTAAGGCCTCATCCCCTTCAGAACTAATGTGAACCTTTTGCAGGTAGGCCACAGGTCAAACTCTGCACCTTCATTTGATTTCTATTATGATATGGAATACTGTGTAGACTATTCGACTTTTCGCACCTTGAAAGATGGTGAGTGTAATTATTATTGGGCATATAATATAATATGGTAGAATTAAGTGATGCTTCTTGATTCTTCACTTTTAACGTATACTTCTAAAATGTTGTTTAAATTTTACTCTTGGTATGCTTCAAAGTCTATGCCTCATCTTTTCTTTTTTTTCATTTTTCTCTTAAGTTTTAGTTCAATCATTTTTTGCCAAATCTCTTACTTTTTGTTAAATCTGGTGACAAACCAAATTGTAAACTTTATCAAGTCAAAAGATTGAATACTCAGAGGGTTGGACAGCTGATAAGTGGAAATTCTACATGTTTTATTTTCCATTAGATGAATCCCTCAAGAACATCGACACAGCACCAACTACTGCCATGGAAACTTTTCATGAATCATTGTCATTGAACTCTTTGGAGAATATTCCCAAGAAGGATAACTTAGAATTGTTGGATCTATACTCCGGATGTGGGGGGATGTCGACTGGACTATGCCTTGGTGCCAAATATTCCTCTGTTGGCCTCATTACGGTAGTCTGTCTTATGCTTAGTTTTTTCTTTCTAATATCCAGGCAGTTAAAACTTTTTCTATTTTCAAACACATTCAGCTTCATTCAATTTTAAGATTCATCCTTGTCTTAGAGATGGGCAGTTGATAGCCGCAAATCTGCATGTGAGAGCGTGAAACTGAATCATCCAGAAACACATGTGAGTATAGGTGATCGTTTATTGGATTTTAGAAAATTATTCCTTCAGTTATTTGAAATATTTAAAATGTAACTTGGGTTTGTTATAGGTCAGAAATGAAACTGCTGATGATTTTCTGGACCTATTAAGGGAGTGGGAAAAACTATGTAAGCGCTATAAGGTCAATGATGAAGAAAAAACGCGACCATCACGGTCAAAAGTGTCTGATGATAATTTGAAGTCCACCAAGGGTGAACTTCCAACTTCTGAGTATGAGGTTTCGAGCTTAGTTGACATTTGTTATGGTGATCCAACCGAAACAGGCAAGCGTGGATTAAAGTTTATGGTAAATAATTTACCTCTTTCTAGCAGAACAAATAATGAATTTGTCTGTTTTTGTTCTTCTCTACTCCGTCCTTCTGAATTTTCCTCGTTGTGTCCCTTTTTTCAGTCTTGTCAAATCTGAACCACTAGTCAACTAAATGATTTTCTACAGAATTCTGTTTCAATAAATTATCAGAAATAATGTTTGGCAGCTGATTTTGTCAAGTAATTTGATCAAATCTGTGGTTGGATCTAAATTTGGCTACCTTAAAAAGTTATTGCTTGATATACTGATTCTAATTTCATTAGGTGCATTGGAAAGGCTATGGTTCAAGCGAAGATACATGGGAACCAGTTGAAGGTTTAAGGTCAATTCTTATTCTTTACTGTTTTTCTTATTTTACCCTCATTTTCCTTTTTTCCCCTTCTCATCTTTTGTCTTCTGCAGTAACTGCCAAGAAGCAATTAAGGATTTTGTGAAAAGAGGTTTGAGACAAAAATTTTTGCCACTTCCTGTAAGAGACTAGTCCTATTCACTTTCTAAGCGGGCTATTGTATTTGAGTTCTTCAATTGACTCTAACGAATAAGTTATATGTCAGGGAGATGTTGATGTTATTTGTGGTGGTCCTCCTTGCCAAGGAATCAGTGGCTATAATCGTTATAGAAACATCAACTCTCCGATGGATGATGAACGAAATCGCCAGATAGTTATCTTCATGGATATAGTGAAATTCTTACGGCCTAAATTTGTATTGATGGAAAATGTGACTGACATTTTGAGATTCAATCAAGCTTCTCTGGGAAGATATGCAATGAGTCGTTTGGTACATATGAATTACCAAGCAAGACTTGGTACAATAGCTGCTGGATGTTTCGGTCTTCCACAGTTTCGGTTGCGTGTCTTCCTTTGGGGTGCTCATCCTAATGAGGTGAACTACATCAATCCTTCCATTCTGATCTTTGTAAAGGTCTCTTTATTATAAAAGTTCATTCTTTTCATTAAGTTTTTCATCTGTCATGTATAGAAACTACCTCAATTTCCACTTCCAACGCATGAAGTAATTGTTAGATATTGGCCCCCACCAGAGTTTGAGGTAACTTTAGTTTGAGCTAGTGAATTTATTTGGATCTTATATTTATATTGACATATTTGGTCTATATTTGCAGCGAAACACTGTTGCATATGATGAAGACCAACCCCGTGAACTTGAAAAAGCCGTTCTTCTTCAAGACGCCATCTCTGACCTCCCAGCAGTACTTGCACTGTTTTGGATTTGAAATTCTCATCTTTAATCATCTAACAGAATGGAACGTTTTATGTACAAATTTGTTAAAATCTGCAGGTATTGAATTCTGAGTCTCGGGAAAAAATGCCATATGAAAAGCCTCCAGAAACAGAATTTCAAAGATACATAAGATCATCTCAATATGGTGAGATTTCATGTATTGCAAATAATTATGTCATTCTTTTTCCTCCTTGTAATTTGCTTCGGAAATGTTAATGTTAATGTTAATGAATTAAAGAAACAACAAAAAAGTGCCATGCAAAAATAATGTGTCCACTCATGACTAAGTTCTGATTCCCTTGCTCTTGTTTATTTTCAGAGATGACAGGCTGTGAAACAAACAATACAACAGATTCACTATATGACCATCAGCCATACTTGTTAGGCGAAGACGACTACTTGCGAGTTTGTAACATTCCTAAGAGAAAGGTTGTTTAATAATTCTCTTACAGTTGGATTCATCATTAAGATATTGTCCTTACACTATGATTATGTATAGGGGGCAAATTTCAGGGATCTTCCTGGTGTAATTGTGGGAAATGACAATGTTGTTCGGCGAGATCCAGAAAACAATGTATTACTACCATCAGGAAAACCAATGGTTAGTGCTCTAAATTTCTTTATGAAATTCCTTGGACCGTTTTGGAGTTTATTTCCCTCATGTTTTGTAGAAACACTTATTTGTCTTAATAAGTTCAATTTGTTGAACTCAAAACTTGAGTAAGTGGTGAAATTAATAAATTTTCAAAAAGTGATTCTTATGCACCGAATAAATTACACAAAAAGAACCTAGAAGTTGTGATGTCCCACATTGGTTGGGGAGGAGAACAAACCACCATTCATAAGGGTGTGAAAACCTTCCCCTAGGAGACGCGTTTTAAAGGCTTGAGGGGAAGCCCGAAAGGGAAAGTTCAAAGAGGACAATATCTGCTAGCGGTGGATCTGGGCCGTTACAAATGGTATCAGAGCCAGACACTGGATCTGGGCCGTTACAAATGGTATCAGAGCCAGACATTGGACGATGTGTCAGCCTTCTCGCTCTTCCCCGAAGGGGGTAGACACGAGGCGGTGTGCCAGTGTAAGGACACTGGGCAGATGGTGTGCCAGTAAGGACGCTGGGCCCCAAAGGGGGGTGGATTTGGAGGCGGTCCCACATCGATTGGAGGAAGAAAAGAGTGCCAGCGAGGACGCTGGGCCCCGAAGGGGGTGGATTGTGATGTCCCACATTGGTTGGGGAGGAGAACAAACCACCATTTATAAAGGTGTGGAAACCTTCCCCTAGGAGACGCGTTTTAAAGCCTTGAGGGGAAGCCCAAAAGGGAAAACCCAAAGAGGACAATATCTACTAGCGGTGGATCTGGGCCGTTACAGAAGTTGTATTTTGACTTGATGAACAGGTAGTAAACCGAAATTTTGTATCGATTGAAATAAAACTTAATAATTGTCGCCTTCATGTTTTGCTTTCTAAAAAAATTTCAGGTACCACACTATGCTTTCACTTTTGAACATGGAAAGTCGAGAAGGTTTGTTATCTTTGACATTTAAATAGCTGCTCATTGTTCCTTTAGATCATATCTATCTTAAGTGTATCATATTCTGGGTGTGCAGACCATTTGGAAGGTTGTGGTGGGATGAGACAGTGCCCACAGTAGTGACTTTCCCAAGTTATCACAGCCAGGTTTCTTCTTCTCCTAATTACCATTTGTCTTCTTGTTTCCTGTTTCTTCTTTCTGATGATTGCTTCTACTCCTCATTTAACAAAAGTCTCCAAATAAAATTTCCAAGAAAAGAGAAAATGGCAATGGAAAATGCGTTGCAAATTGGATCGTTGAGATATATATACTTTTGTAAACACTTCGATTATTGAGATTAGTTGCTACCCGTAGGAGACTTTCTTCTCTCCGAACCACGTAAATCTTTGTCTCTTTGTTTAATTTCTGTTTGTGGGTGTATAAGTACAATAAGATTAGTTGCTACCAGTAGGAGACTTTCTTCTCTCCGAACCACATAAATCTTTGTCTCTTTGTTTAATTTGTTTAATTTCTGTTTGTGGGTGTATAAGTACAATGAGATTAGTTGCTACCCGTAGGAGACTTTATTCTCTCCGAACCACGTAAATCTTTGTCTCTTTATTTAATTTCTGTTTGTAGGTGTATAAGTACAATCGACTTTGCTCCTGCTTTTGGTACAACAAAATGATTACCAAACAACATACTAGATTATAAATTTTTTAAAGAAACAATCAGCAATTTTACATTAAAAAATAAAATTGAAAAGAGGTGCACCAGTGTCTAGAGTTTTTAAATCTTGTGATTTGTGGGATTTTTGTGTTCTAAGTGTTTTGTAATTTATATTATAGGTAGCATTACACCCGGAACAAGATCGAGTACTGACCATAAGAGAATATGCAAGATTGCAAGGGTTCCCTGATTATTATAGATTCTTTGGGACTGTCAAAGAGAGGTCAGTATCCTTCTCTCTGCATTTTGGAAATGCCTTCTTATTCTCAGCCAAATTTCTAAATCTTTCTTTTGTATAATTGATTAGAAAAACAACAATCTTTTAGTTCGATTTTGTTTTAACGACGAATTCAAATGTTTTAGGGTTTACGATTTAGGGTTTTTAAGCATAGTAGAAACAAAATGGTTATCAAATGGACCCTGAAATATATAGTCGGTTATGAATATCAACGCTGCAGATATCGTCAAGTTGGGAACGCGGTTGCTGTATCGGTTTCGCGGGCATTGGGTTATTCCCTTGGATTGGCAGTGAGAAGAATGGGAGGTGATGAACCATTGATGACTCTTCCTCCCAAATTCTCTCTTTCTAACTACATTCAATTCCAAAAACCACCTGAAAAGAAGGATACTGATTAGCATCATTTGATCTCTACCTGTTCTTCACTTTCATTGGTGTTTGTATTCTTGTTAGAGCACACCCACACTTGATCTCAAACCTTACTAGTAGTAGTAGTAGAAGAATGTAATTCCCATTTTTGTTTCATGTACTCCCTAACCCTTTAGAGGTGGTGTATGTTTCGGCGATATTCTCGAATCCCGAGATGGGTTTGAGATTCCTATGTTTATTGGGCAGGAACGTAGGATATTGAACATTCTATTTGTTTCGTATCGTAGGAACTTTAAATTCTCATAAATATTGAAGTTTCTTTATTTATTTGGTTGGAATGTAGGGAAATCTTGTGTGTTCCTTTATTTATCTCACATCTATTCGCCCAACTTTGGAAGAAATACCAGTATTTTTAAAATAAACGAATAATTGTTCAGCTTGTTTATCGATAAAAAATCCGTTCACTCCTTTTTTTGGGTAGATTCATCTACTTTTTTACTTGAAATGAAATGTTGCTTCAAAAATGTTTCCGTTTTATAGGATTGGGAGAAAGTTAGAATTTAATTCCAAAAAAGTTGATTTTTCTATTTGTAATTTGAGAAATATTAATTGAAAATTGAAAATAAAATATAAAGGTGCATTTTATAATAATTTGATTTTTGGTTTTTAAAAATTATGTATATAATATTAAGGTTAGTTTTATAAGAACTTAACTTTTTTTTGTTTTTTTTTTTATCTATATTTTCAAGTACCCAATCAAAATTTGAAATATATATATATATATATATATATATATATATATATATATATATAATTGAACTGTTGATGACAGCAGACTTGCGATTGTGCGGCACTCACTTCCCAACGACAAGTGAGCTAAGCTAATTCATTCTTACGTCGCCTACGGCCAAGCGACGTATGCTCGAGCATCTGGCCTCGGTTTAAGAATACGAGGGCAAAGAGAGATTTTCGAATGAGAGATTTTGCAAGAGATGTTATATATGCAAGCAAGAGTGAGCCTCTGGCTTCGTTTTAAGAATAAAATTTTAGAAAACGAGGGTAAAGAGAGATTTTCGAGAGAGAGATTTTGAAAGAGATGTTATATATGCAAGCAAGAGTGAGTTTCTGGCCTCGGTTTAAGAATAAAGTTTTAGAAAACGATGGTAAAAAGAGATTTTTAAAGGAGAGATTTTGAAAGAGATGCTATATATGCAAACGAGAGTAGCTCAAATAACTGTTGGTAAGGAGAAATTGACAACTAACCTATATCGGTCAGCCCAGACATCATTTTTTTCTAAAAGTAGTACTCCATAGAAATACAAAACTAAAACCCATGTGCAACACGCTTGGTACGAGCATGACCACACCTTCTTCTTAAAACTCCCTAACCTCGAGGTTTTGAATAGGGTTTATGAATTCAGAACTCCAACAGCATCCATAGCTTCATTCCAATGGCTACTGCATTTCTTGTCCGAAGAACTTCGACGAAATTCCTCTTCCAACCTCGCTTCCATTCTTCTTCCTCTTCTTCAGCTTCTCCATTTCTTCCAAACCTCTGTTCTTCTCTTTTCCGAGATTCCAATTTCTCTAATCATGCAATCTCTGTCCCTTTATACTCCAGAAGTTTCGTCTCAGCTCCTGAAAGTTCTCTTGCTACTGCTCTCGGTACTGATACTCGTGTTCCCGCCACTGTGATCACTGGCTTTCTCGGCTCTGGAAAGGTTCTATCTCTTTGAATCTTCTTATTTTGGTTAGTTTTACGTGTGATTTTTGAGATGAAATTCAACTTTGGTAATGTTTGAGTCGTTGCTGATTCTTCTGTTTGCGTATGCTTCGTCGGTTGCCATTTCGATTATTAATGCGTAGCGATTGATTTTCACTATGATACAGATTCTTTTTCACCATAATATGGTTCTTTGTTCTTGACGGGAAATGTTTATCGGTCTAGTTTCGATGAGTTTTCTTTGTTGATGTAAAAACGAAGGAAGAAGTGAAGTCTGTGCTTGTGATTTGCTTACTTTTGTTGTTATTATTATTTTTTTTCCTCCGATTGATTTGATTTTTTTTTTTTAGACGACACTCCTCAATCATATTTTGACATCTCAACATGGCAAGCGGATTGCTGTCATTGAAAATGAGGTATGCACCATACTTTTCAGAGATGGTACTATTTCACTTGAGAAATACTTCGTTCTTGAGGGGTTTTGGCCTGCTTATCAACCTCGCTTATGCTCTATTATTTTAAACCGTGATCACTGTTTGCAGTTTGGTGAGGTGGATATTGATGGATCATTGGTTGCCAGTCACTCCTCCGTAGCTGAAGACATTGTGATGGTTAATAATGGATGCCTTTGCTGCACCGTGCGAGGTGATCTGGTAAAGATGCTATTGGAGCTGGCCAAGAATAAACGAGACAAGTTTGATCATATTGTTATTGAAACCACAGGTATATTCTTCAAGTTTACTTAGCCATTTTGTTTTTTAGGAGAAAGATACATTTGTGTTTATTGCGTATGAACTGGTACTTGATCCTTTGTCCATTCACTTATGTTGTAGCCAGAACCCTCTTATTTAATCTTCATGAAAAGAAATATTTAGTTCCAACTGGTGGCTTGTAAGGTATAAGTGTTATTTCACTGAGTAGGTATTATGAGAGGTTTGATGAAGTAGTAGTTCGAAGATACTCAAACTTATTAATGGGAATTCAAACAACATAACAATCTGATCTTTGTGGATACCTCTCGGAAATTATTATGTGCTGCATTTAAGAAATGCCATGGTTGCATTAGACGAGCTGTTTGCGGGAGAAAGGAAAACAGGTCTAGAACTATTAGAAGGCTTTAGTCGAGTGCCTTGAAAGTAAAATTATAGGTGAATAGTAAAAACCAAAGAAAGAGAATCCCATTACATGAGTCTGTAATTATAACTTTGAACAACATCATCAGAATAGTTTCTAAAGGAGTCCTTTATGTCTCTTGATAAAATTTATACTAAAAAAGAATGATGAAACACCGCACCGTACATTTTTTGTTTGCCTGTTTCGTTGATAATCTTTTTGTTCTTTGTTAAAGTCGTCAATTTGGTTATAGCCACTTCAACGATATTTCTAGCCCTTTCCTTTAATGAAAGTTCACATAGATGGGCAATGACGATGAATTGTTGGTAGTGATTGTTGGAACTTGGAATTATTGATGCAGGCCTTGCTAAGCCAGCTCCTGTTATAGAAACGTTTTGTACAGATGAGCTGGTTTCACGTTATGTCAAATTAGATGGAGTTGTAACTTTAGTTGATTCCAAGCATGCCATGCAACACTTGAATGAAGTGAAACCAAGATTTGTGGTGAATGAGGCTGTAGAACAAGTTGCTTATGCTGATCGGATTATAATGAACAAGGTGATAAATTATTGTTCTGGACATTGTACCTTGGGCTTAACTTATCTTTCAACTCTTAAGTTATTTTCCATACTAAAGGAATCCAACTATGAACCAACTTCATCTTTTAACCCAAAGTTATTCTGTCCACATTGTATTGGCAGATTGATCTTGTAAGTCCAGATGAATTGGAGGAACTGACACTGAAGATTAAGGTAATCATTGCATTCGTTTTCTTGATTTGTGATCACCGGTGAATATGTACGATTAAATATGATCAAGATGGAGATAAAACTGGCTAAATGGTTAGGAGATCAAATGTGTATCATTTAATTCCAATTGTTACATGTCCGGGGCTAGTTAGGATTAACAGCACCCAAAAAAATAAAAAGGAAATGTTTCTCATGTGATGTTTTTAGGTTCATGTTGATGATACATTGTTGGTTCGAAAGACCACGTAAAATGCATATTATGCTCTTCTTTACCCTAACTGATTCATGATTTGTAAATTATATATGTTACATCTATCTTGCAGCGAATAAATGCGATGGCCCAACTCAAGCGTGCTAAGTTTGGAGATGTTGATGTCGACTTCGTATTAGGAGTGGGTGGATATGATCTTGACAGGTCACATAATCTGGCTGCATCAGTATTTTCTTGTCTTTTACATATTGTTCCCCTTGTTTAAAGCA
The DNA here is from genome assembly GCF_002806865.2 of Cucurbita pepo subsp. pepo. Taxonomy (NCBI): domain Eukaryota; kingdom Viridiplantae; phylum Streptophyta; class Magnoliopsida; order Cucurbitales; family Cucurbitaceae; genus Cucurbita; species Cucurbita pepo. The sequence goes on from NC_036645.1 coordinate 7,041,020, forward strand.
TTATGACATATAAATATTTTGAACCTTGTGTATGTTGTGCAGAATTGATTCTCAAGTTGAAGCTAACACCCACAAACATGAAACTGAACATGGTATTTTTGTCCTCTTGGTCATTTTTCAAAACAAGTAGTTCATATATGACCATTAGCTATTTTTAAAAGTATTTTGTGATTTGAATGTGTTACATTTTTAAATTACCCCAAATAATGCATAATTTAATTATTTGGCTAATTTTACAGAGCACAAGGGACATGATCATCACCATCATCACCATGACCATGTACATGACTCTGCTGTGTCTAGTGTTAGTATTGTTTCTGAGGGATTACTTGACCTTGATGAGGTAATAATGGTCCTATATACTATGTTTTATGTCTTTGGCATTTCATTTCTCTAAATGGACTTTTAAGTGTTCTTAGCATTTCTAAAACTTTTTTTTAACTACAGAACCAAACACCATGAAAATTTTGAAGAGTGTTTACTCTTTAGTTAGCTAAAAGTTCACCATTTCTGCAATTATATCGAACTCGTCTTCGTTGAACTATGTTTTCTATAATCCGTTGACGCTAAATGGTGCGGATTTTAGTTCTTACAATGCTTGAAGTGCACCCCGTAGGTTGACGATTGGCTCGAACGATTGATCGAGGAGAAAGGAGAGGACTTGTATAGAATGAAAGGAGTGTTGAGTGTAAAGGGTTATGAGCAGCGTTATGTCTTTCAGGTATTTCATTTCTTCTTCATTTTGAATGTTCTTACAACTATGTATTTTAAAAATCAAGGAATAAGCCATGCTTAGCTTACATTTCCATATTGTTTTATATTGGTTTTGAAAAAATAGCAAAAGTAACACTTGTGGGATCGGATCTTGTTCAAGTAAGGTCGTATTAGTAAAAGTAATACTTTCTCTAAATCATGAGCCAACTGATAAGTTATATGAACAAAATACCTAAAATCAATTCGGGTTTATTCAAGTTTAGAGTTCTTATTTGTGATATTCCACATTGGTTGGGGAGGAGAACGAAACACCCTTTATAAGGGTGTTTAAACCTTTCCCTAGCATTTTAAAGCTTTGAGGGGAAGCCCGAAAGGAAAAACCTATAGAGGACAATATCTGTTAGTAGTGGACTTGGGCCATTACATTATTAGATAAAATTGAAGGTCGATAACGTCTGAGTTTGGAGTTAGAAATGAAAATATTTGCTAAAACTAACTAAATCAATGGTTGTTATTGGTATTTCATATTCCAGGGAGTGCACTCTATCTTGGATGGCTGCCCAGGCAAAGAATGGGGCCCTGATGAAAAGAGGGTAAACAAGTTGGTATTCATAGGAAAGAATTTGGACGAAACTGCCCTTAGAAAAGGCTTTAAAGGTTGTTTAATGTGAGAAGAAGCTGGTACACCATCAGGTGCTAATTTGGTAATTTACATGCCCTTTCCCTTTTTATTACTTGAACAAATTATATAATTCTTGTATGTATGTACATTTTACTTTGCATCTTGCACGCTAATTATAGCAAATTTTTGTTTCTTTTAAGAAAAACAAAGTATTGTTACTTTAGGCTACATAGGGACATTCATTTTTTACTACTTACTTTTTAAGAATACGATATTGTAAATGTTAAGACGAGATTTTTTACCTTTAATTTAAAGGCTATGCAATGCCGGCTTTTTTTTTTTTTTATAGAGAGAGAGTAAGGGGGCGGAGCTTACTTAGCCCTCGGCTTCTTGATCTTCTCCTTTCTTTCACTCTTTTACTCTCCTGTAAAGACGAAAGTGCAAGAAATGGGGAGACACGGTGGGTGAGACAATAGAAGAAGTACGAGTTGTGGAGATGATACTTGAAAATTTGGTGGTATATTTTTTTACAATATGATGATATTTTCAATTGCAATCTTATTCTTGATAAGACTAAAGAATTGATGTGACTAATTCATAAGATTTTTTGCTTGGATATTAATTAGTAGTAAGATGACATCAGGGTGGAACAAGGCCGAGGCTGAGGATGAACTCTCCACCTCTATCCACCCTATTCTTGGTTTCGGGAATGCCTGTTCCAATCAATTAAAAATCATTTAGTAGGAGGACAGGGCTTCCTTGTTCCCATCTAGAGACTCGAAAATGATCTCGGTTTGACCCCATACCAAGTCAAGGGTTAAATTGGGGATTTCCCAAAGAGACTCGACCTCACAAGTATTTTTATTATCTCGAATGAATAGGATTTTATAATCTTCATCTTACTAATTCTTTTAATTTAAGTGCACCGGTCGAAAAAATCATCCATATATTATGGTTTTTATGGGAAAATTTTCTTTTTTGATTAATTTAAAATTAATATAAATTAATTTAAAATCGGAACGTTTTTTACTGAAACATATATTAATTTAAAATTAAAAATAAATAAATTAAAGAACTGAGAACGAAAGTTTTGTTTGAATCCATTCGGGCCTCTCGTTTGGAGAGAATATCAATTGTCAAAATTTTCTCTCTCTCTCTCTCTCTCTCTCTCGATTTTCCGTTTCACATTCAAAGTTCGAAGTGCTTCGTTCCGACAGGAAGCAATGCTTTTCTCCAACGCGAATTTCTTCGTTTGCTCTACCATTCCGATTGCGATTCTTCCACTTTCATCTGGATATGTAATTTCTTGAAGTTTCTTCCTCGATTTCTATGGCGTTCTCTTGTATATTACTTCGTTTGATCTTTTTCCTTAAGTATTCTTCCTCTGTTTCTATCTGTAGTTTGCGTGTTTCAGGATTTCACTCCGGAAATTTCATTTCAGTTTCGATTCTAGTTCAATGATCGGGTTTATGGCGTTTAGAAATCTCGGCGAGTTCGAGTAATCACGAAAGTAGCAATGACTCGACTGATTTCGACGTTCTGTTTCCTCGCGATTATCCTGATCTTCTTGATCGAGTATGGTTTCGATCACTTCTGTTTCTCTTTTTTACTTCTCGGAGCCGATTTCTTTACGGTCATTTCAATGCTGTGTATGTCTCTTGTGTCATTTTAGCAGGTAGCTTCTTCAATTAACTTCGCTTAGCCTTTTTCATGGTTTTTTTCATATTGCATTTAGCTTTGATAAGTACTGTCATGTTCGGATTTCGTCTGTCAAACAAACTACAGGCGAAGAAAGCAACTGAAGCGGCGTGAAGCGATAACAAACAGTTGATCGTAAGTTTTGAGAACATTTTGATTTCTTTGGAAGGGGAGAAGCCTTTATAGATTCATAAAACAGTGTGAAATGAAGTTTCTGATCAAAGCAATTCTGCTTTAGGAGAATTTCCAACTGTTGGACTTGAATCAGATCCAGGTTCTCCCTCTTGTTGATTTGCTGCATTTTTGTTGCGCATCAGTACCATCTCAATTTTCTTCCAAGCCTCTCTACTAATTTGTTTTGCCTGTTACAGATCATATAACCTTATGTATCAGGTGATGGTGAAGGAGGAATTGAAGTGACTGAAAGTATGCAATTGATTCGCTAATTTTGTGAGACTGCTTCATTGATCCACTGAAAGCCACTCGGACCATGGTAATGTTCTACTGCATTATCCTTCTATTCTTTCACAAAATAAGATGTTGGCGTTCAGATTTTCGGTAGAATTTATCTCTGTTGGGAACTAAGAGGCATAATAGGTGAAATCTTCTCGTCTTTTAGATGTTTTTCTCTAAAATTTCATCCGCCTTAAGATCATAACCTACTAAGATCTGTCCCTTTTTTCCCCTTATCAGTACTGAAAACTGCTCCTGTGCTTTAAACTAAGAATCACAAACACTTCTATGGATAAAACAATTGTCATTCCAAACAGTTCGATCTATAAATTAAAGTAATAATAATGAAAAAGTAAAAGTAGGCTACAAGAACTTCATTATTTCTACTATTATTGAAATAACAACCAGATTCTCTTTTAAAAGTTATAGGATTGAATCTCTAATAGCTCATCTTTCAGAACTTTTATATTATTAATATTTTGTAGTTTATGTTATATGACTGAACCTTAATAGGTGAAAGACTATCCACCATTTTTCTACCCAAAGCTAGCGGCTGTTATGAAGAATCTCTTCCCTAAGATGTAAAACTGTATGTTACATTCACAGCTTCGAGGGATGAGGAGTTCTTTTCAGGCTTTTTCCAGTTTATATGTGATGTCCCACATTAGTTGGGGAGGAGAACAAAAGACGCTTAAGGGTGTGGGGAGTGGAAACATTTCCCTAGCAGAGCCTTGAGGAGAAGTCCAAGAGGGAAAGTTCAAAGAGGACAATATCTAGCTGTTCCCCATAGGGGTAGATGCGAGGCGGTGTGCCAGTAAGGACGCTGGCCCCAAAGGGGGTGGATTTGGTGGCGGTCCCAAAGGGGTGGATTGTGATGTTGGGTGGATTTGGTGGCGGTCCCAAAGGGGTGGATTGTGATGTCCCACCTTGAGGGAGGAGAACAAAATACCCTTTATAAGGGCATGGAGGAGAACAAAATACCCTTTATAAGGGCATGGAGGAGAACAAAATACCCTTTATAAGGGTGTGGAGGAGAACAAAATATCCTTTAAAGGGAACTAAAGAGAAAGCCGAAAGAGTACATCTGGGTCGTTGCATTATACCTTTAGAATCCTGCCATTGCTATGCTTCTGTAATAGTAAACACTCAAATTTTGTGTTGATGTAGGTGTTGCCCGGGTCATTGGAAAGCCCTTACAAATGTGAGGCTCAAGGAAGTCGCTTTCAACATTCTTCCATCATCTTCGGCGTACGTTATGTTCTTTTTTCTTTTCTATTTATAAAAATTAAGCTTATTGATGACTACTTTAAACAAAAAATAGTTCTTACAATTTGTTGGATTTTCAAAAATATTTTTGACCGTCCGTTGGATTACATAAAAGTATTACCTTATAAAACAAAAATAAAAATATTTTTTAAAATTGGTTTCAAAACTAGTGATGAAAATTGAGCTTAGGATATATTTGGTCCCTAGACACAATTTCATGTCTGAGTAGTCGTAAGTGTTTTAAAATTCAAAACTAAATTTATAATTATGAAAGTTAAAGAAACAAATAAGTTTTGGTCTACTTGATAACTATTTAGTTTTTGAGTTTGTGAAAATTAAGTTTATAAATACTATTTTCTATCTTAAAAAAATTTGGCTTTTGATATTTGGTTGATAATTTAAATGTTTTGTTAAAAAAAAAAAAAAAAAAACAAAACTTTGTAATGATGAGAAAACAATCATAATTTTTTTTAAAAAAATTCAAGTAATCAAATAGTCTAATAAGTTAATACTTTATAAACCTATATAAAATTAGATATTTAGACGAATCTAAACATACTTTAATTAATTATACTGCTTAGCTATTATATATATGTATATTAAAATCATCAGTCTCATGCCGTTGAACTTCAGTATGAAAAATTACAGTCAGAAAATGACAGGTATTAAATGGGTGTTTGATTTATTGAGTACTGTTCAATGAAGAACCCATTTATCTGGATATTTATTGAGAGCTGCGTCGGTTTTTGCAGGTCTAGCTTAGCTAGTTGGTAGATATTATTGTTGATTCCAATCCCCTGTTCACCGGCGTCATTGCCTCCTTTTCTGGTAAATATTACATACTTTTTCTGTCACTGAATCAACACCAAAACTCACAGCTCATCTCATCTGCCTATTTTCCAAAGTTAAAACAAATCTATTAAAGGCTAACAAGCTCTTAATCATTCAAAAACTTAAAAACATCAAAATGATAATCAAATTAAACTTCATGTACTCCTGCACGTAATTACAAACCCACGAGCTGGCTGTTAAAGAGATCATTATTGTTCCATATTGCTAATAATCGAATTCCCCTCCAAGAAATGCAGTGCAAAAAGTAAAACAAAATAATAATGAGATAAGAAAATATTACTAGGTGGAACTTCTAGTTACAGGCAATACCAAGAAAGCTTGAAGAGTGGTACTGAGAAAACAACACCCTTTATACACTAAAATAGAAAGAGTTCCTTTTTTTTTTTCGTTCTTTTTTTCTTTTTTCTCTTTTTAGCCTAAGGCACACTCCAGGAGGAGGGCAGAATTGAACATGAAATGACGTATCAAAAATATCTCATAAGTAAAAAGGAAGAAGAAAAAAATGGTATTGATTCATGGTAAATCCACTCCAAAAGGCCACTAGGTATGGATGGTAGTTCAGACCACTAATGTTGCTATAAACCCTTTATGTAGAAAGGTTAGAAGGACAAAGCAGTTGCCATATTTCCTTTTTAATTTTCTTTTGTTTTCTTTTTCTCTTTCAAATATATGGATTTTGGAACAACGAACGCTATATATGTGGAGCTTCTAGGGCAGATAAGAATGCAATTTGGGTATTGAGAAGAAAAGTACAAAAAAAAAAAAAAAAAAAAAAAAAAAAAAAAAAAAAAAAAAAAAAAAAAAAAAAAAAAAAAAAAAANATGACTGAACCTTAATAGGTGAAAGACTATCCACCATTTTTCTACCCAAAGCTAGCGGCTGTTATGAAGAATCTCTTCCCTAAGATGTAAAACTGTATGTTACATTCACAGCTTCGAGGGATGAGGAGTTCTTTTCAGGCTTTTTCCAGTTTATATGTGATGTCCCACATTAGTTGGGGAGGAGAACAAAAGACGCTTAAGGGTGTGGGGAGTGGAAACATTTCCCTAGCAGAGCCTTGAGGAGAAGTCCAAGAGGGAAAGTTCAAAGAGGACAATATCTAGCTGTTCCCCATAGGGGTAGATGCGAGGCGGTGTGCCAGTAAGGACGCTGGCCCCAAAGGGGGTGGATTTGGTGGCGGTCCCAAAGGGGTGGATTGTGATGTTGGGTGGATTTGGTGGCGGTCCCAAAGGGGTGGATTGTGATGTCCCACCTTGAGGGAGGAGAACAAAATACCCTTTATAAGGGCATGGAGGAGAACAAAATACCCTTTATAAGGGCATGGAGGAGAACAAAATACCCTTTATAAGGGTGTGGAGGAGAACAAAATATCCTTTAAAGGGAACTAAAGAGAAAGCCGAAAGAGTACATCTGGGTCGTTGCATTATACCTTTAGAATCCTGCCATTGCTATGCTTCTGTAATAGTAAACACTCAAATTTTGTGTTGATGTAGGTGTTGCCCGGGTCATTGGAAAGCCCTTACAAATGTGAGGCTCAAGGAAGTCGCTTTCAACATTCTTCCATCATCTTCGGCGTACGTTATGTTCTTTTTTCTTTTCTATTTATAAAAATTAAGCTTATTGATGACTACTTTAAACAAAAAATAGTTCTTACAATTTGTTGGATTTTCAAAAATATTTTTGACCGTCCGTTGGATTACATAAAAGTATTACCTTATAAAACAAAAATAAAAATATTTTTTAAAATTGGTTTCAAAACTAGTGATGAAAATTGAGCTTAGGATATATTTGGTCCCTAGACACAATTTCATGTCTGAGTAGTCGTAAGTGTTTTAAAATTCAAAACTAAATTTATAATTATGAAAGTTAAAGAAACAAATAAGTTTTGGTCTACTTGATAACTATTTAGTTTTTGAGTTTGTGAAAATTAAGTTTATAAATACTATTTTCTATCTTAAAAAAATTTGGCTTTTGATATTTGGTTGATAATTTAAATGTTTTGTTAAAAAAAAAAAAAAAAAAACAAAACTTTGTAATGATGAGAAAACAATCATAATTTTTTTTAAAAAAATTCAAGTAATCAAATAGTCTAATAAGTTAATACTTTATAAACCTATATAAAATTAGATATTTAGACGAATCTAAACATACTTTAATTAATTATACTGCTTAGCTATTATATATATGTATATTAAAATCATCAGTCTCATGCCGTTGAACTTCAGTATGAAAAATTACAGTCAGAAAATGACAGGTATTAAATGGGTGTTTGATTTATTGAGTACTGTTCAATGAAGAACCCATTTATCTGGATATTTATTGAGAGCTGCGTCGGTTTTTGCAGGTCTAGCTTAGCTAGTTGGTAGATATTATTGTTGATTCCAATCCCCTGTTCACCGGCGTCATTGCCTCCTTTTCTGGTAAATATTACATACTTTTTCTGTCACTGAATCAACACCAAAACTCACAGCTCATCTCATCTGCCTATTTTCCAAAGTTAAAACAAATCTATTAAAGGCTAACAAGCTCTTAATCATTCAAAAACTTAAAAACATCAAAATGATAATCAAATTAAACTTCATGTACTCCTGCACGTAATTACAAACCCACGAGCTGGCTGTTAAAGAGATCATTATTGTTCCATATTGCTAATAATCGAATTCCCCTCCAAGAAATGCAGTGCAAAAAGTAAAACAAAATAATAATGAGATAAGAAAATATTACTAGGTGGAACTTCTAGTTACAGGCAATACCAAGAAAGCTTGAAGAGTGGTACTGAGAAAACAACACCCTTTATACACTAAAATAGAAAGAGTTCCTTTTTTTTTTTNAAATGATGTTCGTGTGTAGAAGCAGAAGCAGAAGCAATTCATTGAAAATGAATCAATCAGATGGATAAGAATCCAAGTTAGCGGGTATGGCAGAGGAGAGCTGAATATGTGACATTCGCACTGCTCCAAGTAATCGCTCTGGTAATTCTTCTGTTGTATTTCCCTACATTTTTTGAACACCACCAAAATTTCAAATTAAAAATCTGCTTTCAAAAATCATATTATTATTTTAATTATTTTAATTTTGGTAAAAACACTTTTAGAATTGTACGTCAATTTTAAAATACTTACACTAACTTTTCTCTAATCTTTCTATCTCAATCATTTCATTTCCAAATTTCCTCCATAAAATTTGTTTCTAAAATATTCAATCAACTTACCCATCTATTAAAAATTTCCTTTTTTTTTTTGTAAGAATAGCAATAGAAATTTGCGGGGATCAAGTTCTTCAAAAAGAATTTCAACACATTTTTTCATATATATATATATATATTTAAAAAAAAAGATTCCTATTAAAGATTTTTAATAAATTCAATAATATTTTATTAATAAAAATATAATATAATTTAAACATGTTTTTATAAAAACTCAAGTTTCAAAAACATTGCAACACAATCATATAGATATATTAAAAAGCAGGGTGAGGAATTTCCCGTCCCCAACCCCGGTGTAGCTATATCACGCCAATATAACAATGATAAAGATTGAAAATTATAGTTGAATTTTTAAACTTATAATCATAGAAGAAGATAATTTCCAAATTTTTGTTATCAAACACGTTATCATGTTGGGTTAAATTTTTTAAAAACAAATAACCGTTTATTGGGCGTACAGTTACTTTTGTATCAAAAGTAAGGGACATTGAATGAACGTTTGCAAAGTTTAGAAAACAAACCTGTATGAGGAAAGCCATGTCAACCACCAATGTTGTAATCACACCAATGACAAGTCCCAAAACTCCATTAGCAACTGTCGAAGAGCCAATATCAACATCCACCTGCGCAAGAACCAACCAAAGGGGTTATCAGAATATTATTTATGTGATCTAAAAAATAGCATCTCTACTGACGGAAGTATATTATTAATGGTTTCATACTTCTAAATACTTGGGGCCTCGAATATAGTTGCAATCAACTGCTTTTCCCAATAAGCATGGAGTGCTTCCAACACTTTGCCGAACAATCCATGAACCCTGCATTTTATTTTTTTCTTCATATTTTTAATTTACAAAATAAAAAACAACAAATGGAATCTTATAATATCTTTGAAACATTCAAATACGCCAGCTAAAAATTATTGATAGATTAGTATAAACATTCAAATTCAATAATTGATTAAAAGAAAAGTAGTTTTAGTTCAGTGAAAATATTTTTCAACATTTTAACGGTGTTTGATCATTATAATAAAAATGATTTGGAAATTCCTAAAATCTAAAAAACCTTCAGTTTTTAGAATTTAGAAGAAACATTTTTGTTCAGAAAAATTTTGACCTGCGCATTCCATGATGAAGATATATGTATATACCTTGGGCACTGATGGAATGAGTTTTAACCTACTGTTGCGGAATTCATCATCGCCATCAACAAAACGTTGCAAAAGCGATCCAGGAGTTAGTTCCTTCGTCACAAAATAAAATACCATACTGTAGTGCGTCGAACCCGGTACCTAAACAAACACCATTATCTTATCTTGACCATCAAAAAACTCATCATAGTACTGAATGTTTGTTTCCTCTTTGAATTCAAATGAAGATAGAACTTACTTGCACATTTATGACGATAGAGAAAAGACCTTTTTCTGAAGCGACCTAAAGAAACGAACGAGTATGGAAAGTTTAACCCAACAAACATAGACAAAAATAGAAGTAATGGAGAGCTAACGATTATTTATTCCAAAAAAGGAAATCAATCATGTATAAATCTTAGAGTGGGCAGTCAGTAGATGAGAAACCAAGGCGTGTATATAACTTAAAGATAGAAATTGAGTAATATTCGCAGGGTTTAGAAGCTTGACTTCACATAGCTCTAGTTTAATTTTTTGAGTTGTATAAATTGGTGTAATATTCGCAGGGTTTAGGATCAGGAGGTGCCTATGACCCAACCTCCCGTGACTATAACTTTGGACGTCATGCTAGCCTCTGTGTAATATTCGCAAGGTTTAGGATCAGGAGGTGCCTATGATCCAACCTCCCGTGACTATAACTTCGGATGTCATGCTAGCCTCTGTGTAATATTCGCAAGGTTTAGGATCAGGAGGTGCCTATGACTCAACCTCCCGTGACTATAACTTTGGACATCATGCTAGCTTCTGTGTAGCTAGTGAGATTGACAAAGTTGTAGCTTCGAATAAACAAACTCACAAGACTTGACCTCTCAACTTCTCATTTACAGGTTATACAAGCCGGTTTCAAGAGTTGGGTTATAGATATTTTTGGCAGCCTTCTTCCATCTTGTAGTCTGGTTTGAAGTTTGGGTATTGATCTGGTTGGTGTCATTGGATTCCTTACCTTCAATCTAAATAGAGGTGTGTAATCTTTGGTTTTGGAGCTGTTTTTTCCGGTCCTTCGATCTTAGTTGGGTCTGGCCTTGAGATTGTAGCTCCATGTTAGAGGAGTTTCTGTTGAACGTGCACTCCCGCTTGCTAGCTTTGTGCTAATTTATGAAGCTTATGGGGTGAGAGGAACAATAGGGTTTTCAGAGGATTGAGAGGTCCTAGGAGGAGGTTTCGTCCCTTGTTAGGTTCTATGTCTCTCTTCGAGTATCGGTGTAAGGACTTCTGTAATTACATGAACCGTTTTTTTTTTTTTTTCTATTTAATTAAAGGACAATTGATAATCAAAAATATTTTTAGTTTTGCTTATCATGGGCGGTAATATCCAAAACATCCTTTTTTTTTTTATTTGGGTTCTTGGGCTGTTAAGTGGCTCATGAGTGGGGAACTACGCCTTTGATGGGTGTCGCGATGGGTCTATTTGCGATATTCCTATCTATTATTTTGGAGATTGATAATTCTTCCAAGTAATTAGATTCGATTCACAAGAACCCCTAAATAACTTTTCAATAAAAAGTAAAGTCTAAAGTAGGTAGGTCTCCGCTTTTTAGCCCACTCTTTTTTGGTAGTACGATCGTAGAATTTATTTTTTTTCTGTATTTCAGGAATATGAGTGTCTGACTTATTTGAATTGATCCTATAGATACGACAGATCCTCCATGAGTAAATTTGTATTCCAAAAAGTACCAGCCTTCTTTTTTGCCAGGGAAAAGAAAAGAAAAGATGAAGTATTGGAGCTATAAAGAACTTACTTGAGCTGCACAGCCTTGCCGCCTGGCAACGTGGTCCATTCTTTTTGTGTCTTTCAGCCAATCAACAGTAACCAGATCCATTAAATGCTTCCCAGCTGGAACCTTCAAAAACAACATTAAGCACGAACATGAGTGTTCTCTGAACAAGATCGACCTTTAGGAAATGGAAACAGATCCAGAAGAATATCCTAGAGTAAGGCAACAGAAAAAGTTTAAAGAACCTTAGTCTTATCGAAACAAAAGGTCTTGCTACGAACTCTGAAGTTGTTCCCATCAGAAATTCTCCAGCAGTCTCGAGAACCATCGCGATCACCATGCCTTACACTTCCCGAGAAACTGGAGAAATCAATTCGATCTGTTGATTCTTCTTCCAAGGCTTATATTCATCAAAATGTTAAATTAAATCAGCACTACTATGCAAGTATTTGTCCTCAATAACGCAAGAATATTGATGTTCAAAAAACTTTTACCTGCTTTCTTGACATCATTCTCCTGCTCATTTGGGGACGCCTAAACATTAAACAGTTATTACAAGGGGGAAATATGAAAAAAAAAAACAAAACAAAAAAAAAAACAATCATTATAATAATAATTCATTATTTAAAAAATTAAATAGTAAAAGCTTTACAATGAATTTCGCTGCAACTTGTACCTCTTGTTCACAGTCAGGTATTTGAAATTCTTCATCTTCTTCAGAATATTCATCCAACATCACAGAATTTCTATTTGCAGCAGTCATTTGGTCGATAGAAGAGCTAGCATGGACACTGGACCCCTGCATTTTCAGGCTCTTCTGTGTGGTAACTGAAGTTGATGCCATATTTACCATAACTGGTATTCTCGGAGGAGCGTTCCTTTCGTCTGTTTGTGCAAACCATTCGCGCAGCCCTATCCAAGTGAAAAAAAGAAGAAAAAGAAGACTGCATGATTTCCATAAAGAAGTAATATAGCACCCATTAGCGCCAATCCCATTCCACCTAAATCTGCTTTGATAATACCAAAAAGCTTTAGGAACATGATGGAATTTGGAATGGTCGATCTCCACCGCAATATATTAGTCTTAGAGTAAAAAGAGAGAGACAAAGCTCAATAAGCAATAGAACCCCTATCAACCATTACAGACGGCAAGAGGAAGCCATCATCTAAAACACAAAAGAACGAATTATCACCAAATAGCTACAAAGATAGAAGATGTACTTTCTGCCAGGTATAAATACATCAGTCTTATCTTTACAGTTCTGTTGTTTCTTTATTCCCAAATGCACCAGATAATAGCCAGGAAAAAAAAAAATTCATTACCAAGAATCTTCTACCCTCTAATTCATGAACCTTAATCAAATAAAATATCAGAATTAAATTCCTATAATTTTGGTTCTCAATTTCATCCACAGTTCCAACCATAAAGTAAAAGAGAAGTAACTTCCCTTTTATTTAACTCCAATATCATCACCAAATCTTAGCACATATCTCATTTCTTTATTGTCCATTTTTTTCCTTCGTATTGAAAATCTTAAGATAGAAGAGACGAATAATTGAGCACACGCCAGCTGCAGAAACTAAACATCACGGTTGTAACAATGCAGGTTTATAACTTACTAGTGCGAGCAAGAGCTAGAAGAACAACCTACCGGCAACACTATTTAACATTTGCAAGAGACAATGTTGCTGAAATGAGGACAAGTAGCCCACGCCCCATCCTTTCAGATCAATCTGCATGAGATGCTGCACTTGAGTTCTTGGCTTCCCGTTTCGAGGTTTCAGAGGTGAAATGTTGAATCCACCACCTTAGAAAATCAGAAGAAAAGGCAGTTGAGATGGCATATGTGAACTCATAGTCAAATAGTTCTATCCTTCAAATTTTCAGTCCTAAATGAAAATGTTTGAAAACTCACTCTCAATATGGGCCCGCACATGCCCTGGTTGTGGACCACAGTTCTCATGCTCCCTTGAGCGAAATAATACCACTACATGACACCAAGAGGAATAGAAATTAGAAAGGTAATTTCATTGCTAGTCAGAACAACAAACAAGAGTTGACCATCCAAATACTAACCGTAACTTCCATCATCATTACGCCGCCAATAACGCACATAGCAGAGGTCACGAGGCCATACAAACCTGTAACAGAAAGGGAAACTGACAATAGGAAAAGTAACACCAAGAGAGAAAACTTTGTGCCATTCCCAACTTATTATAATAAAAAATAGTTACTCTCATAAAACAACAAAGGGCATGTAATGCAGACCGATATACCAATAGAAATGCTCTGGAACAATTGGCAAGAACTTATGACATTCTGTGCAAAAACGATAATCATGATTGAAAACAATTGCAACTTCTCTCTTATTCATCAAACAATTGATAAGCTTTGGCAAGAAGTTTTTAAGATGGATGTTGAATATATGCACGGAGAAACATTCAAGAAATAATTAGATAACAGAAGCAACTTTGGCAGGTTAATAATGATTATAGGAAAGAATAAAACAAGTGCAACCAATGCATAGAAATCACATCCCAGAATGGTTATTGTCGAGGATTTAAACGTGTCTATTATAAAAGTTTCACTGCGATTAATTTACATGTGATTGTAATTATGCATGTGAAATCTTCGTATGCAAAATTGGCAAATAGACACTAGCTTTTCTGCTATGCAAACATAGTAATCACACTATTGAGAGGCATATTACATTGGAAACCAGTCTAGCTGGAGCCTGTGGTAGAGTATTGCCGTATGTCCATCCACCTCTTCAACTAAGCTACCATATTGGAAACTGCAATCCCACCTACCAAATACAAAAACAAAACTTTGAGAAGCACAAACATTTGAAGTAGGCTGCAGGAAGTCACAACTTAGGCCTATATAAACATTTGAAACACTAGTTGTCATAATCAAGGCCGTTAACTAGTGTTGTGATGATCCTTCAAAGAAAAGTGCTAATTGAAAGCCTTGATATTAACGTTTCAAAGGCATTTTACATATGGGTGCATTGAATAAAGTACAAGCAATATGGTGTTCTTGCCCAAAATTGTTGGGCTGTAATTAAGGGAGCTATCCTACAAGTTTCTGATACATCTTCAATAGTGGAATATGTTAGGAATACTACTAGAATAAACTTCAGAAGTATTATTAGGATATGAGGGAATATTGATCGTTAACTAAAAAGTTTGTTAGTAAAGGGCTATATATAGAGTGATTGTTAGTGAAAGGTGGTTTATAGATTAAGTGAGAACGGGTGAGGGCAACACTTGTTTAGTTGTTTGGGCTTGAATTTATTCCAGGGATGTATCCAAGATCCAAGGATTACTCGGGATGCTTCATTATAACTAGAAATGCCCATAGAAACACTAAAATTTCAACATAAGCCAATTCCCAAATACACGCTTCTTGAATCGTTGTTTTCATGGTAGTAGATTGATGATTCAGAGGATGTGAAGTTGCAATCCACACCTCGTCACACAAATTATAGTAGGCTAAGCAATACAACTTAGAGAATAGGCTTCAATATACAAGTGTTAAGACTCATTTGCATATGCACGAAGAAATAAAATAAAATTAGCTTTTATGTAACATCTGAATTCAATGTATTTAGAATAGTATTTTGTTAGATACAAAATTGTTTCACTTATAATCAATTTTAAAGGTGCTAACATTTTTTCATCAAAGAAAGATATCAATAAACAAAATAAAACTTTTATACTAAGCCTACAAGTGTCTCAAATTGAAAAGGGGAACACCTACTCAAACCGTGTTCCATCCATGCTCATGACAAGTTCAAAGATTTCCTCACAAGTAGCCTCCACTACACCAACAGCTTTCATTGCCCTACTATAGCTCCTCGGCTACAAAAAGAAATTATATATGGTCGTACTTACTACGAAGTAATCTACTAGAAAATCTGCTCATGTGTATTAATAAAGAGGAAAAACGCACCAGGTAGTCAACTTCCACAAGCTCTTCAAAGATGCGAAGTCCTGTCAATAACCAAATTGAGAAAACCTCAAAATGATTTGTCAAATTCATTTATAGTACAACAAACATGAAATTTCATATGCAATTCTGCGAGCAACCCTTCTATTATACCAACTTTGATATACAGACTATGACACAAATAAAACAAATTGCTGACCATTTTGGCACTGAACTAGACGCCAATGCTTCCGCGAAAAAGCTTGACTATTGGCATTCTGATTTGAAAAATCTGAATCTATTTCCCTGGTCCAGTCAAGTACTGACTCTGGCGGTCCTGCCACACATTACATGACAATGAATTTAAAGAGATGAGTTACCAAAATATGAAAGGAAAAGAAAACTGAGAAGGAAAAGTATAATTTACAGACCATTTCCAATGGTTGTCCTTCGCAGTAAATTTGGATGAGTATCGTCCTCATCTTCCTGTGCACTGATCCTGGTAATATTTCAGAAATAAAGAAGTTATGTCTCACGAAAAATGCCCATTGAGCAGAAATAGACATGTAACTTGTAAAACGTTCCAAAAGGAAATGGAAACATTTATATAAAACGAATACTCAATAAACCTGTTTAGGATGTTAAAACAACATAAAAGAATGTAGTAGAAAATGTCAAAGAGAGAACAAGTTTCTAATGTGGTACATATTTAAATTATGTAATAGAAAAGACATTATACAAATACAGCATCAAATTATCAAGTCAATTCAACAGATAACCATTTCCTATATGCACAAAATAGTAAAGCTTATGACCCTCAGTTCTAATGGCCAGGGAAATCCTAATTATTCTCAGTAACAGCATTCTCAACTGGAGATACTCCAATGTACTATCATAAGTTGTGACTATGAATGACTTAACTCGTATCCAAACAAGACCTAGGGACATGCTAAGGAAAGTGGCGAATTTAATTCAGATGAATCCAATGAAATGACTGGTAGACTGAACAAAAGAAATGAAGAGAAATGAAAGGGACAATGGTCAGTTATCCATTATTTAGTCCATACTTACTTTTATCTTTCAGTTTCACAATTAACAAGTGTAGAAAGCAACTATAGTAATTTATTAGTCCAGCATTATTTCTAAAGTATTCCCATAACAAGGCCAAAACTCTTCTATCTTTTCTTTTTTTTCAACACAACAAACGGATAATAATGGCAAATATATTTTAGAGACTTCTTGTGGGGAGAGAATGCAAAGGACATCAATTAGTCACAGGAATTGTCTTAATAAGTAAAATGAGTTCAACGCTACTTAAGCACTACCAGAAACCACATTCATATTTATCAAGAATATGACGAGAAATCCTTACATCAAAATTATTATTATTATTATTTTTAATTTGGGGGGGGTGGGGTGTAATCGAGGGAAAAAGTAAAAGAAAATGTACTCACTGGCTTTCATGGTCTGAGGAGGAAGCAGTTCTCCCATTATCCATCCCAGATTTATATTCAAAAGATACAAATTTGTTCCCGTTTGGAACTTGTGAGCCTTGGTGCTAACATATCAACACGCAAATGAGATCAAATTCATCAGTTCATGCGATTTAGAAATTGAAGAAATAAGCACCATGAATGTTTAATCAAGGGGCAAATAATGGATACGAGAACCAGTGCCCCAAAAAGACAAACATCCCATCAAAGAAACTAAAATAAGTAGATTGTCGTTTGGGTTTCAACATACTCCCAACTAATATAGCATTATAGTAATATCCAAGACATTAAGAAAATAATGTAAGAGGATATTCTACCTGACAAGAGGAGAATAACTGTTCGATACTACTATGGTCTTCATCATTATACAAACTAATTGGAGTTAATGTTGGAAAAGAAGTAAAGAAAATTTGAAAACTACCAGATCAATGACAAGCTCTATTTTCTCCTTCCATAATAATGCTTCTTGGATATTGAAGGCCGCCATCTGCAAAATTTCCTCAACATCATGTAATGAATCTAATAAAAAACATAGAATATGGGAAGCCCCAAAAGTACCGTGCAACATTCAAATTATGTTATGCCACCCCCACCCGTATCCTCGAAATAACAATCAATCACCTTATAAAATAAAATATGGGAGAAAACCAGCAGCAGAATTTATTCATATGTTGATTATCAACGCTAAGAAGATGGTAAACAAATCATACAATCTTCATCTATCAAGTGACTGGAAGTAGGTACAAACCGTAATTCGATGGTACTTCTCTTTCTTGTTGTAAACAGACAAGACGTAAACCATCTACAACATCAAAATGGGAGTTGAAATTAATCATTAAAGTAATACACAATTGAGGCCTGCTAGCACCATTAGTCACACTACACAAAATAAAACAAAAATTAAGAGGATAAAAAATTAAGAACTATGAAATGACAGGGCGAAATGGTCGGTGATCTGATTTGAAATACATACTAGTCATTAACTCAGCCAACAAGCTTAACTATGTTAGTAATTGAAAATTGGAAGGGCAAATTATGTGCTAGGTCGTCTAGTTGTACAATGAACATTAGGTACAAGAAAGGAAAGAAAGAAAATAAGCACTTAGAAACAAGAAGAAAAATGTCGAGGCAAATTCTCACTGGCTCGTTAGATATCTACTTCCTAGGCTTTTCTGATGCAACAAGCACAAAAAATCACATTAGAATGCCAAACCATACCAGCAATAAGAAGAGATTAGCATAACTTAGCTTCATTCACTGGTTATATGGAAAATTATAAGACTCACACTCTGCCTTCAATAATTGCATTATACAATATATTTAACAATCAACAAAGACACCTAAACAGGAATCTAAAACAGTGGCAAAAGCTTTAATGAATTATCTAGATGCTCTTTTTTCTTTTTTCTTTTTTTGGTTCCATCGTGGGATTTCTGAGCACCGTGATCCTAAATTGTGAACAAATGCACTATAGAATAATTCATTCGTTAAGGAGTCAAAACTACAAACAATCGCAAACCCCTACCTAGAAGAAAAATACAAAGCAGAACAACTAAGATATTTAGTCCTCATTTGCAGCAAATTCTGCCTTGGCAATAGAAACTACTTGTTGCAACAGTAAATAACTGAAGTACAACACGTTAGTTGGCTACATTCGAAGTCTTAAATAGTCTGTTTGGTTCAGCACAAGCAAATAAATAGCGTGTCCTCATAATCACAAGACAATACATAGCTAAAGAAAGAAAAATAGAAGTATGAAACAACTAACATGACCATGGTGCGTCTTCAAGCCACGATCCTCCACTCTGCAGTTCCCATCTATTAGCATGGTCTTAATTGGAACCTGCGTTGGGAAGATCATAAAACAGGCACGTAAGAAATGCATTTCGATCCAAAAAAAAAAAAAAATGCAAGAATGCAGATGGATATTACACATGCATGTGACGTAATCTAGCCATTCCTGCATAGTTATTTCTTATATGAATATGCTACAACGTCAGCCGAACACAAAACACAACACCAAAAATTGAAATTACTGTAGTAAATCACACAACACCTACTTGATTATCCTGAGGCTTCTTCTTATAATACGCAAGCAACCGAGATTCAAGCACGAAGTACCGCATATGAATGAAGGACCTGCCGATCTTCCGCCGGCCATACCGCACCATCCAACCTTCATACACAACCTTCGACGACATACCTTTGACAGCAAACCTGATTTGCGCCAGATCAATTCCTTCCACAGTTTAATAAAAATGAATATAGGAAATAATCAGATAGAGTATGCACAGTCTTGCAGATTCGGAAGCTCAGAAAACAATCCTTGCTTCCACAATATCAGTGACAGCTTAAGTGACTTGATCGGTCATCGCAACGCCGAGAATTGCAAAGGTAAGCAATCGAAAACGCAGATTCAGTCGTCCGGCATGGAAAGGACAAAAACTTTGAAAATTCTCAACCTCGATTCCAAATTCCTCACAAATTCACTTTTGGAAATTGTCTTACCAGTAAAGACAACAAATCAAATCATTCTCCCTTACAAAGAGAGAGAGAGAGAAATTCAAAGGACGGAATAAAAGAAAATTGACTTTCAGAGAGGAACTGTAGGGCGGTCCGACGAGCGGTCGGAGCACCGGGATCGGAGAAACGGCGACATCTCGAAAGTGGTGGAGAGAGAGAGAGAGAGAGATCGGACGATTGGGAATGCGAGTAAAGATTCTGATGGAATGAGGGCGAGGGATCCCACGTAAGTGGAAAAAAGGGAAGGGGTGATGGGAGTAAGACTGACACGTGGAGAAATCCGATTGGACGGTGACGGAGATAAAGGGTGATGATAACAGGGACTTGGCGCCGTGACGAAATCCAAATATTTTTAAATCGAGGTGGCGACGGGTGAGGGGGTTAACTTTTGTAAGATGCATCTCGGTTGTTGTGGGCCCGCTTAGACACAAACAAATACAAAATTTGTGTTATATTAAAATAAAATAAAATAAAATAAAATTTAAAAAAGACTTTCTCAGGAAGCCCCGGCAATCAAGGGAAAAAAAAAAAAAGTCCACTATATTTGAAATGACTGAAACACCCTCCTTGAACCCACCTACTATGTCGCTTAGTTGTTGTCCGCGAAGGGCATTTTGGTCACGATGTATATTTTATGCCTCGTTGTGTATCGCCTGCCTCGCACGTGCAGCGTCGGTTATGAAATTGGAACATTTTAGGGTAAATAATAACATTAGGGAAGACAAGTCATTGGTGACAAATTTCATAACAAATTATAACATAAATAATATATTTTTAAAATTCAAAATATATATATATATATATATATATATATATATTAATTAAAAATAATAATAACTTACACATTCATATGTTTTGGATCTTGAGGTCAGACATTTGAATCTTTGCATATTAGAGATTTGAATACGTTGTTGAACTATAATTTTTACTATTTAGATCAGATCAGTTAAAAACAAAAAATAAACTTTTAATTACACGAAATTAATAAACTTTTAATTACACAAAATTTCGATTTTAAATTTTTTTATTTAGGGTTTCATCTAATTAGTCGATATAATTTTAAAATATTATATTTGATCTTGATATTATCGAGTTAATTTATATGCTTCAATTTTTTAACGAGAAGATTCAAACGTGACGTTTTTCTATCTAAATTATTATTATTTGACTAATTTAAGAAGAATTAGGTTGCCTAATTTATCAAATTTAAGTGTAATTGCGTGGTGAATGAGCCATTAATCAATTTTAGACTATTTTGACTTAATTTATAAATAAGGTAAGTGTTATTATTTCAATTCACTCTTAACCATTAAATGATAGAAAGTGGTGAGGGACTGAAATGAAATTAAATGTAAATTTTATGAGTCAATATTGAGGGACTCAAATGCAATTAAACACAAAATTTGGGGCCAAATATATATTTTTGCTTTTTTTATTATTATTATTATTATTCATAATTTATGAGGGAGATTCGAACCTCAAAATTAATATTCAAATATTCAAATGGGTGATTTTTTTTATTATAAATGCTTAAATGCAAACTAAATAATTTAATAATTTGGGGGAGAAAATTAATTTGACTTTAAAAAATTATATGGACTTTGAATCTGTCAAGGCGTTATACTGGAAGGAACCAAATTTTGACGGCTTCCGTGAAAGTATGAATCACCTATTTAATTTAATTTTTATTAATTCGAGAGTTTTGGAGAATTTCCAATTACTATCTAATTTAAATATTTTATAATGTTGCTTAATAAATTATTGTTGATTTTTTTTAATATTTGGGTGTCGATGATTATTGGGAGTGAGTTACACATTGGTTAATTTAGTGGAAAATCATGTGTTTATAAGTGAGAAATCACGACTCTCCACAATGGTATGATATTGTTCACTCTGAGCATAAGCTCTCATGCTTTGCTTTGGGCTTCCCAAAGAACCTCATTCGACATACCATGTTAATAGAATCCTCAGATATCGAACAAAGAATTGTAAACTGTAGTCAAAAGTGACTAAAGTGTCGAACAAAGGGTGGAGTCGAGCCTCGATAAAGGAGAGGATTGGACATTATTATACCATTGTGGAGAGTCGTGATTCCTAACATTGTGTGTATGGTGAAAATATTCTTGTCGTTTTTGCTCGTGAATATAGGCAGAATTCAAACCACGTAGTCTATAAATTTCAAAAGTTTGTACTATGTGGTACCTGAATAACAGATTTATTAAAAATTGAATTATTACAGGCTTCAGTCGATATCTTTTGGTTATGATAACAATACTGTCCACTGATTCAATCGATATTCAAACTACCATATATTGCTACTAGAGAATCGAATGAGCATACTCGACTCTTTTATTTTACTGTGTTATCTACCTCCCGCGTATGTTAACTTTAGAGATATAATATTATATAGTTGTGAAAAAGATCCATAGCCGGATGTGGGACCTAGGGCATGACTCCCTTTTCTTTTGGAATTCTTTGTTCGATATTTGAAGATTCACCAATCTATTATGGCACGAGTAAGTTTAGGGCATGGCTATGATAGCATGTTAGACGAACACGACTCTCCACAATGGTATAATATTGTCCACTTTGAGTGTAAGTGCTCATGGCTTTGTTTTGGGCTTCCCCAAAAGGCCTCATACCAATTGAGTTAGTATTCCTAGCTTATAAACCCATGATTATTCCCTAAATTAGCCGATGTGGGACTTCCATCATCCAACAATAAGAAAAGCCAAAATATGTTGAAGGTATTTTGATAGTTACGAGAGTTCAAAATTGATTTAATTTTATAATTTAAAGTAAATTGAATGAGATTTTTATTAATTTAATCTATTTATAAAGTATGTTATAAATAATAATTATGTGATTTGATATAAAAGCTATAAAGAAAAAATATAAAACTTTTTCCTTTTAAAACCAACACGATCGTGACATAAAGTGATTGATACTCTACCAACTTCATTGTCGCCAGTTCCAAACTTCACATTATATTCATGATATAATATTTTTCCAAAAAAAAAAAGAATACATATCAGTTTCGACTTTATAGTAAAACAATAATACGTGGCGCAACTTATATATATATATATATATATATATATATAATATATATATATAAATTTGTCCCTTTTATGTGTTACTTTTTTTTAATCTATGACTCTCACGATAAATTTATATAATATGATACTTATACTACTTGTCACAATTGTTCAATCCCAGCGAATAAGTCAGTCATAGAAATTTGGACTTCGGGAACAACGTCAGCATATGCTTGAGTATCAAGTAACATTTGAGATAAATGTTTTAGAAAATGTGAGTCAGAAAATACGTTGAAAACAATTTAAAAATGAAGTAATATAATAACTTAAAAGTGAGTAAGCAACAACAACGACGACTTATATAACATATAACTCGAACAAAGGAGATGACTAAGGAGAATATATATATATATATACATATATATATATATATATACACGAGAAAAGCTTATAAATTTTTAGCCAAACAAAATTTAATTGTCTCACATGCATGTAGAACTAAATTAAATTTTTTAAAAAATATATATATATTTATTTATTTTGGAGTGATTAGTTAAATTTGCATAGATGTCTAGGGGGTTGAAGCGGGGACGGGAAAACCTTTGCATCTCCATACTCATCCTCTTTTATTTTCATCTCGTTAAAATTTTTTCATTTATTATTGTGGGGATTGAGACGAGGATTCGGATCGGGTTTTTTATAATAAAAATATATCATGTTTTTTTTAAATCACTTTTTTTTTTTTTTTTTTTTTTTTTTTTTTTTTTTTTTTTTTTTTTTTTTTTTT